>NC_091170.1:11020772-11105772 GCF_040958095.1 Procambarus clarkii
CCAAAATTCATTTTTATTTCTAGTCTGACGCGACACGGGCGCGTTTCGTAAAACTTATTACATTTTCAAAGACTTCACAAATACACAACTGATTAGAACTTGCATTTCCCTGATTTTATATCTACTTTTGAGTGAGGTGGGAAGGGTGATGTGGCATTACATTTGAGTGAGGTGGGAAGGATGATGTGGCATTAGAGGATATTAATAGGGTATTAAAAGTATCAACACAAGACAGAACACGAAACAATGGATATTGAATAGAAGTGTTTGTAGAAAGCCTATTGGTCCATATTTCTTGATGCCTCTATATTGGAGCGGAGTCTTGAGGTGGGTAGAATATAGTTGTGCAATAATTGGCTGTATATATATATATATATATATATATATATATAAATATATATATATATATATATATATATATATATATATATATAAATATATATATATATATATATATAAATATATATATATATATATATATAAATATATATATATATATATATATATAAATATATATATATATATAAATATATATATATATATAAATATATATATATATATATATAAATATATATATATATATATATAAATATATATATATATAAATATATATATATATATAAATATATATATATATATATATAAATATATATATATATATATATATATAAATATATATATATATATATAAATATATATATATATATATAAATATATATATATATATATATAAATATATATATATATATATATAAATATATATATATATATAAATATATATATATATATAAATATATATATATATATAAATATATATATATATATAAATATATATATATATAAATATATATATATATAGGTTATATATATATATATATATATATATATATATATATATATATATATATATATATATATATATATATATATATATATATTTTATTAATGATATAGATACATATATACACACAGAAACAAAGATTCTTCTATATAGACATTAGAGAAGATTCAGCGGTATGCCATGCACCAGGCTCTCCGCTGTTTTCATTATTCGTCATATCCGACTCTGCTATGTGATGCACATGTATTCTTGCTTCACCACCCTGTAATGAAATATTGTTTGTTACTAATTGTTTTCAATAATACATTATTTTATTATATAATATTTAATTTATTAATTAAAAACCCTTTCCATATTATAGAAAAAAACTAAAACAAGAATCTATATAAAACTATAGAATAGAATAGACTAATAGAATAGAATATATATATCATATATATATTTATATAAATAAATATATATATATATATAAATATATGTATATATATTTATATATATATATATATTATTATATCCTGTATTATTCCAGCCCATTATTAGAGATAGTAGCCACCTCTTATTTTGGTTTTCTTTCATTATTAGTGCTCAGAAAATTAAATATATCTACATATTTAGTCAAAATCAATTACATTATTTTATCTTATTCATAGCATAAATGTTCACAAAGATTACTAAAAAGAGATTGAATTAGACTACAGCAAATTGGCAAACTTTACCTTGTATCTGTTTCCACCGTGTTTGTTTGGGGCGTTCTTCAACATATCAGCAATACTTGTCTCAACATCTCTTTCAGTTGCATTAGTGTGGGTGTTGATACAGGCTTCTGGAAAGTTATAAGAATTAATTAATATATATAATTATAATTCTTTTTGTCAGGAGACAAGAAGCCACAGAGTAATAACATTGTTGGCTTTTATTTAGGTGTTCCCCTGTTCTCCAGTCTTCCTCCGTCCCCTCGTCCCCTTTGTCCTCCCCAGCATTCTCCATTCCCCTGTCCCCTCGTCCTCCCCACCATTACCCTCTCCTCTGTTCCCTCGTCTTCCCCACCATCCCCCCTGTCGTCCTCCCCACCATTCTAAACTACCTCATCCCATGCATTCCATGATGGTCTGATGCTTCCATCTGAAAATTGGGAACATCAAAAGATCTGACTTTCCCAATTTTCTGATGGGAACATCAAATGATCTGATATTCCCATCACTGAAAAATAAAAACAGATAAAAAAAATGATATGAAAAAATAGAAAATAAAATATACTCATGAAATGAACAGAATGGTTAACAACGCAGCTCAATTGCAATGCAATGTCACAATAACATTTAAATATACTTTAAGATATAATCTAGAAGAAAATAAGGATATTGAAACGGTTCATGAACTCTATTTCAATAAAGGACACTATGGGGAACTTTGAAAAATAGTTATTGAGTATAATTAGACAGACTTGTTGCTAGGCAGAGGAGTAATGAGATATATGGCAAATTTTGCAAAATATACAATGAAGGTACACAAACATTCATACCCAAACAAAGCAAAATGCTAGGTAAGAACAAAGCATTTGGCCCGTAGGAGAAAGGAGATACCCACAAGACTAGAATACAAGTCATTAACAAGCATGCAAGTATAATACATAATACATGCAGACATATATATAATCCAAAAAAATGTCAAATTTACGTACTTATTATTACATTACAAATATCCAAGGTTTTGAAGACACGTTTCCTCTTGCGCCCAACGAGTGAATACTGAGACCAGACCCCATAGGTCCCTATCCTCCTCATCATTCGTCTCACTGTGTCTCCACAGCTTGCACCGCCCATTTGAGACAGCGTCTGGACCTGTTAAAATAATGCATAAGCTGTAAGGTAATAGAGAATAATATATATCTTTCAATCTCAACATTAGATTTTCTAATTTCCAACTGTATTAAATAAATAGCATTAAAATATTTTCCTTCTTAACTATTACAAAAATCAACGAATTTGAGTAACTTTTGCTTTTGTTTTATTTGTACCTTAAACATAACACTGAACAATCAATTATGTGCCACCCCACCTTCCTTCATCTGCAAAAAAACTAATCAAAAGACATATGTACAAGGCTAAAAAAATTCAGCAACACTTACCATACTCAGGCTAAAAGAATTAAGCAACACTTACCATACTCTTTTTATATTCACTGTTAACTTTTAGCTCATGTGACAGACTTTCCACCTGCTCAACAGTTTCAAGTGGGGATGGAAGAATGTCTTCCAGGATTGGTATATCTCCATGTGTTTTTGACATATGGGTTTCCGTCATTTTGACAATATTCAGGAATTTTGCAAAAATAATGGCATTTACTATTTTTAAAAGATTATTAGCAAATTTACAGAAATGGTGCATTCGGAAGACAAAACCGTGGTAGACATGGTTGGAACAAGTTAGGTGAGAGGGTGGTGGAGGCCAAAACCATAATCATAATCATCTGTATCAAACCTTATTACAGGTAAAACCAGTAGGCAGTCTACTGTATTTTATCAAACCGTTATTAGTATAATAGATCTCGTAATAATTTTGCAAAAATAATGGCATTTACTATTTTTAAAAGATTATTAGCAAATTTACAGAAATGGTGCATTCGGAAGACAAAACCGTGGTAGACATGGTTGGAACAAGTTAGGTGAGAGGGTGGTGGAGGCCAAAACCATAATCATAATCATCTGTATCAAACCTTATTACAGGTAAAACCAGTAGGCAGTCTACTGTATTTTATCAAACCGTTATTAGTATAATAGATCTCGTAATAATTTTGCAAAAATAATGGCATTTACTATTTTTAAAAGATTATTAGCAAATTTACAGAAATGGTGCATTCGGAAGACAAAACCGTGGTAGACATGGTTGGAACAAGTTAGGTGAGAGGGTGGTGGAGGCCAAAACCATAATCATAATCATCTGTATCAAACCTTATTACAGGTAAAACCAGTAGGCAGTCTACTGTATTTTATCAAACCGTTATTAGTATAATAGATCTCGTAATAATTTTGCAAAAATAATGGCATTTACTATTTTTAAAAGATTATTAGCAAATTTACAGAAATGGTGCATTCGGAAGACAAAACCGTGGTAGACATGGTTGGAACAAGTTAGGTGAGAGGGTGGTGGAGGCCAAAACCATAATCATAATCATCTGTATCAAACCTTATTACAGGTAAAACCAGTAGGCAGTCTACTGTATTTTATCAAACCGTTATTAGTATAATAGATCTCGTAATAATTTTGCAAAAATAATGGCATTTACTATTTTTAAAAGATTATTAGCAAATTTACAGAAATGGTGCATTCGGAAGACAAAACCGTGGTAGACATGGTTGGAACAAGTTAGGTGAGAGGGTGGTGGAGGCCAAAACCATAATCATAATCATCTGTATCAAACCTTATTACAGGTAAAACCAGTAGGCAGTCTACTGTATTTTATCAAACCGTTATTAGTATAATAGATCTCGTAATAATTTTGCAAAAATAATGGCATTTACTATTTTTAAAAGATTATTAGCAAATTTACAGAAATGGTGCATTCGGAAGACAAAACCGTGGTAGACATGGTTGGAACAAGTTAGGTGAGAGGGTGGTGGAGGCCAAAACCATAATCATAATCATCTGTATCAAACCTTATTACAGGTAAAACCAGTAGGCAGTCTACTGTATTTTATCAAACCGTTATTAGTATAATAGATCTCGTAATAATTTTGCAAAAATAATGGCATTTACTATTTTTAAAAGATTATTAGCAAATTTACAGAAATGGTGCATTCGGAAGACAAAACCAATTTTTCACTTTTGACAATTGAGCACCTGCTACATCCAGATTCTAGGGAGGAAAGGAAGGACGATCTTACTGGATCCCATAGCCTCTCCGAGGCACAAACCAGGCTTTTACATAACCCCCCCCCCTGCACCCGAGCTTTTTAAAATAGTAAATGCCATTATTTTTGCAAAATTATTACGAGATCTATTATACTAATAACGGTAAATAAATAATAAATAGTAAATAAATCAAAATCAGTTACATTATTTTATCTTATTCATAGCATAAATGTTCTCGAAGATTACTAAAAAGAAATTGAATTAGACTACAGCAAATTGGCAAACTTTACCTTGTATCTGTTTCCACCGAGTTTGTTTGGGGCGTTCTTCAACATATCAGCAATACTTGTCTCAACATCTCTTTCAGTTGCATTAGTGTGGGTGTTGATACAGGCTTCTGGAAATTTATAAGAATTAATTAATATATATAATTATAATTCACTTTGCTATTCCCCATTCCACAGTCCTCTCGTCCTTCCCACTTCCCTGTCCCCACATCATCCCCACTATTCCCACTTCCCTGTCCCATCGTCCTCCTTACCATTTTCCCCTCCCCTGTCCTTCTTCCTCCCCCACCATCTCCCATTCACCTGTCCCTTTGTCCTCCCCAGCATTCCCCTGTCCCCACCATCCCCAACTCCCCAGTCCCCTCGTCCTCCCCACCATTACCCTCTCCTCTGTCCCCTCGTCTTCCCCACCATACCCCCCTCTCGTCCTCCCCACCATTCCAAACTACCTCATCCGATGCATTCTATTATGGTCTGATGCTTCCATCAGAAAATTGGGAACATCAAATGATCTGATATTCCCATCACTGAAAAATAAGAACAGCTAAAAAAATGAAATGAAAAAAATAAAAAAATAAACTATACTCATGAAATGAACAGTATGGTAAACAACACAGCTCAATTTCAATGCAATGTCACACAAAATTATTAAATCGAAATGAAAATAAATTGAAATCTATGAAAATTCAAATTATCAATACAATCGGAAATATTGAAATAATATCGCAACATAATATAGTGTGGGTTGCTCTTACGTGCAACAGACGGTGCTGTTTTTCAAAAAAGGCATGGTTTTACCTGTCACAAGTGTGGCATCTATACTTATACTCACGAAATGAACGGTATGGTAAACAACATAGCTCAATTGCAATGCAATGTCACAATAACATTTAATAACAATAATAACAATAACATTTAAATATACTTTAAGATATAATCTAGAAGAAAATAAGAAGATCATTTTTTTATGATTATTATTATTTTTCTTATTATTTTTTATTTTACATTTATATTGTCAGTCTCTACTGATTTTTTGTGTTTTATTTTATGTAACTTCTGTGTCCTCCCTGGCTATCTATTGGATCTTTATTTTACTTCTAAATTGTTACTATTTTATTGTATCTGCTTTTATTCTTGTGTTTTGCTTTATCGTGTATCTTGTATCGTGATCCCTCTGCATCTCTATGCACACTGATATTGATCCTGATCAAAATCTTCTGTCTCATATCTATACCAACCAGCACATTGATCATCATTATTGCAAGTATTTCACAGCACACCAGGCTAAAAACAAACTCCAAAATAGCACCTGTCTATCAGTTTATAACCAAAATGTTAGATCACTTGGTAAACATTTTGACGATTTAAATGCACTACTCACAGCACTAGGTACTAACCTATCATTCATTATTTTAACAGAAACTTGGCTAAATAAAGACTATACCCAACTCTACAACTTAGCTGGTTATAAAGCCATTCATAACTGTAGGCCTAATAAAAAAGGTGGTGGCACAGCTATATATTACCGAGATACATTTATCTGCAACAGTGTTATTAGTGACAGAGATGACTACTGTGAATATACTTTTGCTCAGTTTACAATTAAATCCCTTAAATCCTCTTTGACTATTGGAGCCATCTATAGATTTCCTAATACTAACATAGCTTCTTTCTCAGACAACCTAAGGAATCTTATTATAAACAACAATCTCAACAAAAACCACATCATTCTGGGAGGAGACTTTAATATTGACCTGGGTCAACAAAACTGCTCTCAAGTTGACTATTTCCTTAACAGCATGAACTCCTGTATGCTAATCCCCACTATCACCAAACCTACCCGAGTTACTCAAACATCAGCCACTACCTTGGACCACATATGGACAAACATAACAGCTCCCCTTGTATCTGGTATAATCTACGACAGAACAACTGACCACTATCCTACCTTTCTCATAGCGAACATGGACATAACACCACCAAAAAGCAAGAAATTTTCATTTAGGCTACACAGTGAATCAGCTTTAGACAATCTTACAGAGGCACTTCACAATATTAACTGGGATTCTGAATTCATTAATACCCATGATATAAATTCATTAGCTAACCTCTTCCTCTCCAAAACTCTAAGCCTCTACAACCTTCATTGTCCCCTTCTTACAAAGCAAGTAACTGACAAAAGATTAAACAATCCATGGCTCACAAATGGCATTCTCAACTCAATCAACAAGAAACATGAATATGAAAAGAAAGTTAGGATTGGCCTAGTTTCAAGGGAAGTAGCTAAAAGGTACTCATCAATGCTTACCAGTATCATAAGAAAGGCAAAACTTGCATATTATGTGAATAGATTCAATGAAGCAAAAGGTAACATGAAAAACACCTGGAAAACTATCTCTAGTATCCTAGGAACTAAACAACACTCACATAACCAAATAAAACTCTACAAGGATGGGGATATACCGTCAACTGATTTAGAAATGGCAAATGAATTTAATAGTTTCTTTTCATCGGTTGGTGCTAATCTTGCCAGTAAAATCCCACAGACTCAGACACATATTAACACATATCTCTCAGGCAGCTATCCAAACTCTCTTCTCCTTTCACCAATCAGCCCGGCAGATGTTGTGTCCATCATACACTCTCTAAAAACCAAGGCAGGGAACACCAGTGAAATTCCGTCCATTGTGTACAAGAGAGCCTCCCATGCCCTTGCCCCACCCATAGCACTACTGTTCAACAAATCTATAGAGTGTCACACCTTCCCTGATATCCTCAAAAAAGCAAGAGTAACGCCAGTCCATAAAGGAGGCAATCCGGCGGACATAAACAATTATAGACCAATATCAAATCTACCCATTCTATCAAAAATATTTGAAAAAATTATTTACAAACAGCTCTATTCCTACCTCGTAAAATTCGACATACTCAGCCCCTGCCAGTTTGGCTTCCGGTCCCAAAAGAGTACCAATGATGCAATCATTAGTCTCCTTGACATTATCTACTCAGCCCTTGACAAAAATGAGTTTCCGATTGGACTCTTCATTGACCTAAGAAAAGCCTTTGATACTGTTAATCACAACTACCTCTTATTTAAACTCCAGCATTATGGAATCCGAGGCCTTGCCCTTGACTACATCCGATCCTATCTTAGTGACAGACACCAATATGTAACCATCAATGATACAACTTCTTCCACTCTACCAATTACCGTTGGAGTGCCACAGGGCAGCATCTTAGGACCTCTTCTATTTCTTATATATATAAACGATCTGCCTAATGTCTCTAATATTCTCAAACCTATATTGTTTGCTGACGATACTACCCTTATCTACTCAAACCTCAACCCACATACACTAAATAATGTTGTGAATAATGAATTAAAAAAAGTCCACTTATGGATGTCAACGAACAAACTAACATTAAACATCGAAAAGACTTACTACATCTTATTTGGAAACAAATCATCAAATGCAATTCAGCTACAGATAGACAACATTAACATCAGTAATAAAAATGATGGCAAGTTTCTTGGCCTATTCCTAGACAAGAGACTCAACTTCAGCACCCACATTCAACACATAACTAAGAAAGTCTCTAAGACAGTTGGTATACTCTCCAAAATCAGATATTATGTTCCTAACTCTGCTCTCCTCTCACTATATTATGCACTAATCTACCCCTATCTTAATTATGGTATCTGTGCATGGGGGTCTACCACTGCAAACCACCTTAAGCCCATCATCACACAGCAAAAATCTGCTATCAGAATAATAACTAACTCTGCTTTCAGACAACACTCAGCTCCCTTGTTTAAATCTCTAAACTTGCTAAATATTAACTCCCTCCACACATTCTCTTGTGTCAACTACATTTACAAAACCCTGTTCTTAAATGCAAACCATGCTCTGAAACTCTCCCTGGACAGATGTAATAGGACCCATTATCACCACACCAGAAATAAATATCTCTTTGATATCCCCAGGGTCAAACTTAATCTGTGTAAACACTCTATGCAAATTAAGGGACCTAGTCTATGGAACTCACTCCCTAGTGAATTGAAAAACTGTAAAACTTTTGCCTTATTTAAAAGCAAAACCAAAAAGTACCTAACTTCATCTATTTAGTTTCCTACACTGAGCTTTAATTTGCTCTGTACCTAGTGGTACCCAATCTCCTAATTTTTATGTAATATCAAACAACCTTATCATTGTGTTCATTGCTGTCTTCTTTTATGTGCTAGCCATATGCTGTATTGTGACTACCAATTTTTGTCAACTACCATTCAAGCTGTCATTGCAATCAATCTTATATTGTTTCTGCTGTATTGTGCCTACCAATTTGTTGTCAACTACCATTTTAAGCTGTCATTGCAATCAATCATAGCTACCTATGTGCTTTAATATACTGTACCTATAATTTTCTCTCATCTTTTTTTTTTTTCATTCCATGTAATCTGTTATCATTTTTTGTCTATAAATTTTGCAAGTATTTACCTCCTTAAAATTTTCTTAGATTAAGGACCTGCCCGAAACGCTGCGCGTGCTAGTGGCTTTACAAGACTGTAATTACCATAATTGTATCCTCACATTCCTTATGTACATTCTTGTATATGCATAAATAAATAAATAAATAAATAAAAGAACATTGAAACGGTTCATGAACTCGATTTCAATAAAGGACACTATGGGGAACTTTGAAAAACAGTTAATGAGTATAATTAGACAGACTTGTTGCTAGGCAGAGGAGTAAATAATGAGATATATGGCAAATTTTGCAAAATATACGGCACACAAACATTCATACCCAAACAAAGCAAAATGCTAGGTAAGAACAAAGCAGTTGGCCCGTAGGGGAAAGGAGATACCCACAAGACTGGAATACAAGTCATTAACAAGCACACAAGTACTACACTACACAACAACCGCACTACTACCAGAACTGGACGAATCACTACCAAAACAACACATTGCACATCACTACCAAAACAACACAACACAACACAAGCATTGGCAAAGAATTATAGACCAGTTGCACTAACATCCCACATAATAAAATTATTTGAGAGTGATCAGGAGTCAGATTACTAGTTTTATAGAGACCAATGACCTCCACAATCCAGGCCAACAAGGATTTAGAGCAGTTTCTATGATCGAGCCACTGAGATCTATAAAGAATTCTGATCAAGAAAGAGATCTAGGGGTGGTTTTAGATAGAAAACTATAACCTGAGGATCATATTAAGAACATTCTGCGAGGGGCCTATGCTACACTTTTTAACTTTAGAATTGCTTTTAAATACATAGGTCAAAAAGTTTTAAAAGTTTTAAAAGTTTTTTAAACCTCTCGTGTATCATGAGTGTGTTAAAGCATCAGATGGTGCATTCAGATGATGAATATTACCTAGTTCCTTCATCTGGGAAGAATGAACACATATTGGTGCATTCGGATGATAAAAACTAACTACTGTAGTTTAATTGATCAACAGACTGTATATCATATGCAGACTGTATGTGGATCTGCGAGCCACTCCAAACAACAGCCTGGTGGACCAAGCTCCACCAGGGCTAAAGCACAAAGTGATATAGATGTGATAGAGAAACTAGGTCAAATGGAGGAGTAGGTCTGTATATTAAACAGCACCTGACGTGCACAGAGCTACTAAACTCAATGTGGTGGTAGAGTGGTGGGGGGGGGGAAACATTGCAGAAAAAAACAAAAATACAATTTGGTCAACAAAACAGCATTGTTTAAAATAGAAGACATGGGTTGTCATTTTGGGGGTAAGGTAGGTTACATTGAGTTAATTAGTTAGTACTTAGTTTTTATCTTAAACTGGTTGGGAGAGGTACAGTGTTGCTGTGCTGGTGAAAGAACACCTAAAGGTAAATTAAATAATGATTGCGAATCCACAAGAAGTTGACATAATATCGCTAGAGATCTGCAATCAGGATGATAAACTTTCCTTAAAGAATTTGACAAACACTTGCTGATAGGACATGAAGTAAATGAAATGTATGTCAAGTTTTGTGAAATATATGATAAAAGCACAACAAAATTTGTACCAAAGGAGAGATGCAGAACTAGGAAAAGGGGTTTGTTCAACAGAAATTGCGAGAGGGCCTGAGACCCAAACACACACAAATGGAATCAATATATAGCAAGAGGCCAAACCCCCAAACATACAAGCGATGCAAAGATGCGAGAAACAGCAGCAGCATTAAGGAGAGGGACTTAAGGACCATAAATAAAGTGTGAAAATAAACTCGAGTAAATTTTTTTAACTACTCTCGACAGTGAAGAAAAACAAATATTCAGACGATTTGTGTTAGAATCATTAATCTTACACTTTCGGTCATATTCAACAACACAAATACATACACACACATTCCTGTTGCTGTAGCAAGTGAAGAATTACACACACAGATCACAATAACGTGATGCATCAAATGAACAAATCCACAAGGGCCGTGACGAGGATTCGAACCTGCGTCCGGGAGCATCCCAGACACTGCCTTAATCGACTGAGCTACAACAGGGTAAAAGGGTTGAAACCGAAGTTCTACTGAACTTACTGGATCCCATAGCCTCTCCGAGGCACAAACCAGGCTTTTACACAACCCCCCCCCCCCCCTGCACCCGAGCTATGTCAACAGGCCGTTCTCCCTCTTCGCCCTTCCGAATGCACCATATCAGTAAATTTTTTAATAATCTTTTAAAAATAGTAAATGCCACTATTTTTGCAAAATTATTACGAGATCTATTATTCTATAGAATAATGCATATAAATGCATATATGCATATAAATACAAAACAAATACAAAACAAGTAAATGTAAATAATTTTACCTTGCACCTAGATCCACCAAGCCTGTATGGCGCGCGTTTCAGTACTTCGGAAATCTAGAACTATCTTGAATCTCTAATCTGCAATGAAACAATACATATTATTGCACTTACCAAAACATGGATGAATGTAGAAAATACAGAACTATTAGCTGAATATCAAATAAATGGATTTAATCTATTTCACACAGATAGATATATTACACCGTGTATATTAGGTAATACCTAACATACACGCCTCCACACACACTACATTTGAAATGTAGTCTCAAAAAGACTACATTTCAACAGCAAAGATTACTCCATAAAAAAATAATTAAATTATTGACCAACATGAGAGAGGGTTAGCCAACATGAGGGTTGTGTTGATTGCCTGAAAATATTTAAATTGTGTAATGTATTGAATGGCATTTTTCAAGTTACAACATTTTTTAAATTACTGAACTAGGTTCTAGGCTTTGCTAGGCTTAATTCAATTATTACAGATAAGCCTAACCTAGCCTAGAACCCAGTGGGTTTTCTTCCTATTGGGGAGTGTTGTACATGCCTCGCCTCCACATACACACTAGCACAGCCAGGCCTCGCCTCCACATACACACTAGCACAGCCAGGCCTCGCCTCCACATACACCAGCACTGCCAGGCCTCGCCTCCACATACACACTAGCACAGCCAGGCCTCGCCTCCACATACACACTAGCACAGCCAGGCCTCGCCTCCACATACACACTAGCACAGCCAGGCCTCGCCTCCACATACACCAGCACTGCCAGGCCTCGCCTCCACATACTCACCAGCACAGCCAGGCCTCGCCTCCACATACACCAGCACTGCCAGGCCTCGCCTCGCCTCCACATACACCAGCACTGCCAGGCCTCGCCTCCACATTTAAACCAACCAAGCCCACCAATACGTTAACATGGACCAGCATTACACCGTCTAACATACTCTGTCAGATGTAACAACTAAATTTGTGAATTCAAGACCAAATCTATTGTATAACACAGTGTTAGTACGAGAAAAACATTACTTACATTCGAAGCCGTGTTTTAAAATGGCGGCGGTCTTGTACTGACGCTCCAAACTGTGTGTTCGTTTGCGTATGATGAACGTGTGACAATTTACTACAACAATTATTTAATTATTCTTATTCTTTATTTTAATATTTTTAGGGTACATGAAATTTCAAACTTATTTGCACACAATAATATAATTGCATTGTCATAACCTTTATATATTACGGAAAATACGATGACATGAACGAAGTCAAAGTGAAGTTGAAGTCAAAGTCATTCGCCGAACGTATTAGTCATTTTTTTTCTCCCAAACGATAGGGGTAACAAATCCACAGAGAATATAAGAAATTGAAATTGAAATTGAAATTGAAATAAGTTTAGAGAGAATATAAGTGTACAGTAAAGTCAATTTTATTCAGGAAAGTACATACATAGTTGATTTACAAACATAATGTTGGATTTATAGATAGAGCTAGTGCATACAATACCTAAAGCCACTATAGTAGGCCTATAGCATTTCAGGCAACCGGGCAGTATATATGGACCCCTTACTCAAATCTCTGAATATGTTAGATATTAAGTCCCTGCACATACTCTCATGTGTATTTTATATATATAAAACGCTGCACTGTAATGTCAATCCTGACCTTAAAAGCTTCCTAGAAGGTTGTAACAGATCCCATGAGCACCACACCAGAAACAAATACCTATTTGATATTCCAAGAGTACGACTTAGTCAAACTAGAAATGCTTTACAAATCAAGAGACCTCGAATGTGGAATGACCTTCCCAATTATGTTAAAAACTGTACCTCTCCCAACCAGTTTAAGATAAATAAAGATAAATTTATAAGTTAAGAAAAATTCCACAAATCAACAACCCTGTTACTGACCCTGTATTTACCCAAGTCTTTCCTAAATCTAAACTTATCCAATTTATACCCATTGTTTCGTGTTCTATCTTGTGTTGACAATTTTAATACCCTATTAATATCCCCTTTGTTATATCTATTCAGGAAATTGTGGTTGATCTCGAACCCATTGATAATGTGACGACTTATACAGAATTTTGTAACTATATCATCAAGATTGTAACCAGCTTAGCTAAATGTAGTGTGGGGTTCAGTCCCTAAGCCCATATATGTGCCTCTCTAACCATTTAGGTTACAGGGCAAAAACATAAAAACAAAGGTAACTGCAGAAGGCCTATTGGCCCATACCAGGCAGCTCCTATCTATAACAGATAAACACTAAGTACTACCTAATTAACTCAATGTAATCTACCAACCTAACCCCCAAAATGTCAATCCATATCTTTTATTTTAAACAATGCTGTTTTGTTGACCAAATTGTATTTTTACTCTTTTTCTGTCATGTTTCTCCCACCCCTGTTTTTTCCCTTTTTTCTTATTTTTTCTCAACATAATTCATACTTTAATTATGCGGATCAGGACATCACCTGATCAAACACATCAAACATCGTTTGACCACCATCAAACACACACATTTCGTGTGTGTTTGACGCTCACTGATATGTACCAGCGTTGTTTTATATATGGTGCTATTCTATCTTACGCTTTGTTGCTCTTTTTTACCTACGGGCTCATAGAACATTCTATTGCGAAAACATTGGCACAAAAATGAATGACGTACATAAAATAATAATGTCAGGACAGTGATATAATTATAAACTTTCAAAGCACTGTATCGCCCATGTGTCGTCTCGTCACCAATACTGGGTAACAGTTCCGCCACTTCCCACACTCTTGCGGGTGGGCAGCGACCATTATTCTACGTTTATATTCATATCACCGTGTTGGGAATTTCATTGCGAGTACATTGATACCAAAATTAACGCTGTAGGACAAGTGTGGAAGTGATAACAATCCCAAGAGTAAAAACATTTTGTTGCTCTTGGGCACTCACGGCGAGTCATCTACGTAGGTATTTATTGGGTGCTGGTATTCATATAACTTTTGGTGACCGTTTTTGCTGATTTTCTTCTAGAGAATGTTATTGCGAACACGTTGGTACCAAAATGAAATACATAGCTCGAGAACTAAGGTCAGGAGAGTAAAAAGAGTATACACATTTTTGTTTTGACGCTTAATTAAGGTTATTGTGAGTACTCATCGCCTGCCTAGAAACTGGAACTAGTAATTCCATCTATCATACATATCATACAAGAGGAGCCACACATCTATGGATCATCCAATAAAATCAGCAGACTTCTAGATGTTACTACTGCTCGGCTTAGACTCGGTTACAAGTATCTCTGGGAATTCTCATTATCTGCTGATGTAGACCTGACCAAATGTAAACTGTGTCAACAAAATTATTCGCACACCCTCCGTCACTATGTGATGGAGTGCGAAAAGATACATGAATTTAGAGACAATTCTATAACCAATGTTCCAGCGATGTGTCAATATTTCATTTAAAATGATCTGCTACCCGAAATTTTAGCCAAATATCCCCAGTTTGCTAACTGTAGATAACAACTAAGTGATTGTAACCTATCCACCGCTGCCCACTGGATGGGGGACGGTGTGCAGGACAAACATATAAATTTTGATACTAGCTCTCCACATATGTCAGTTGCTTAATTTAGAACCTGTACTTGAGGTCGATCTCGAACCCATTGTTGATGTGATGACTTATATTGAATTTTGTAACTAGCTCATCAAGATTGTAACTTGCTTAGCTAAATGAATTGTGGGGTTCAGTCCCTGAGCCCATTATGTGCCTCTGTAACCCTTTCCACAACCGCCCACAAGATGGGTATGGGGTGCATAATGGGGTGGGGTGTCTTGGCCAAACGTGCCACATCAAAACCACAAGTTGACATTGAATGTGAATTAACAATGAGACAAGTAAGATTTATACTAATACATTTATACTAACTCTGTTGAGCGTTGACCATTTATACATCAAATCTGTTGATGTGAGCACTTTAGTTTAGTCTGCCGTTTAAAGAAAAAAAGAGCATATCAATGGTATATCACAGAAAACGAATTTATCATAAACTCATGTATTTGTCTTATCATATTGAACTGCATTCATATTTTTAATATATAACAATATGAATATACAAATTTCTGTAAATCCCCTACCTTGTTGGAATCTGTGGAAATGAATGAGCAAATGTGCTGGCTGAAGGCGCTGAAGGAAACCACATTGGTTTCATTTTGGATACAAATGTCCATGGAAATTCAAAATGGAAACTAATTATATAGTTGAACCTGCAGAGACAAGTTTAAGAATCTGTGTTGAGAGTGATGGACACAGCCTTCACAATTATACTTCAGAGAATGTAAACATCTAAGAGTCATTAGAAATATGTGTAGAATAATAAACCCTACATTGTTTGAGTTAGGGAAAACACCATTTGTGATATATAGATACTATAGCTGTTCCTAAAGATTCACCCTTTTTTGCACCAGCAAGATAACATATAAGATTTTAAGAGTTGACGAATGTTAATATTCTTGTTTGATAAACTGTGAACTTGAGACATAGTTAATAAGAACATATTAACACAACAAAATGTTTTCAGAATCCTTAACACCACTTTCCAACAACTTATATAATTTATATAAATTATTTTAGAGAATAATACATAAATTATATATTTAAACATGATATAGTGTTTAGTGGAATGTATAAGGAGTCAAATTGTGTTAAAAAGAGCAATTTTTAGAAAATTTGGAAAAATACTTTTTTCTGTTCAAATTATAACTAAATGGATTATAAAGGTTTCACTCAGCCAATATATATCATTCACAATTTATTAATGAATTTTACAAAAAAACACCATAAATTTTATATTTAGACATGTAAAAACTATTTGTTTTACATTTGGAAGAAAATAATTGTAGAAAAACAATTTATAATTAAACCTTTGTGTTTGGATTTTTTGAGTAAAAGTTTCTCAAAGGCTTTCCTGCACCATTCTCAATGCAAATCATTCCCACACCTATGGCAAGAGATAGGCGAACGTTGTGTAGATGATTTGTGTTTGCTGGGCACATACCTCTGACGTCTGGGGGATCTCTGGCCGGTTCAGTGAACGTTGTACCTTGCCATACCGCAAGTACTCATCCGCCGTCACTCTAGACTCTTGGGTATCCGTGTGTACTTGTACACGAGGCCCCTCCTCTTGCTCAGTCGCTCCTGCCACCATATCCTCATGTTTCTTGGCGGGAGAAGAATCAGGAGACTCTGTTGGAATGCTGTCTCTCTGTTGAGTAGAGGAAGGATTAGACAAGTTAAGTAGTTGTACGTCTGCCTGTACCTGGATATTACCATTTCCTGCTGTTACCTCGGACCTTGCTGTTCCGACTGACTCGTCTGCAACCTTGAGATGTTTGTTGCTCCAACCTGTCACCAAGTCGTTGGCTAGTATTACGTCAATCCCAGCAATAGGCAAGGTATCAACTACTGCCAACGCACATGTGCCGCTGAAGTAAGGCGAGTCTAGACGTATCGGCACTAAGGGGGCAACGTACTGCGTCCTAGGAAACCCAACCAGGACAACCTTTTGTCTCCCGTCCACACTCACTCCCTCGGGTAACGAGTTTCTCACGATCAGGGACTGGGCTGCTCCACTATCTCTGAGCACTACAACTGATCTACTAGTATGATCACTCGATACATACCCGCCTGAAGTGTGAGGGGCAAACAATCTTGGTCCTTCCTGACTAGTCATCAGAGACTGGGTTCCCACTGGTGGTGTCACACAACCCATCAGCATCACCTCCCTACGTGGACCGCTACCTCTTCTGCCTCGGCACATAGCCGCAACATGTCCTTTCTGCCCACAAGTCCAACACACTACATTCCTCCTCGGACTGCGGTGTTCCGGACAGCTAGGACTAGTCCTTCGAGGGCTACTTGGGGGCGTCTTCATAGCACTTTGTGGGACGGGTCCCTCTTCGTCTTGACGAGGTTTGCCAAACAGATGTGGGTAACTCTTAGGGACATACCTAGTGGAAGACCTATGCGTCATGATGTATTCTTCAGCCATAGTGGCTGCTGCACTTAAGGTCTCTACCTGTTGCTCTTCTAGGTATGTCTTCAGATCTCCTG
Organism: Procambarus clarkii; assembly: GCF_040958095.1. Classification (NCBI taxonomy): domain Eukaryota; kingdom Metazoa; phylum Arthropoda; class Malacostraca; order Decapoda; family Cambaridae; genus Procambarus; species Procambarus clarkii. Next base: position 11,038,698 of record NC_091170.1, read on the forward strand.
CCAGGCAGTCCTTTAAAGTCCTCTAACAGTATGAGCTGCTCGAGGTCTTCTTTGGTCTCCACCTTCCGAGAAGCACACCACTCCTGAAAAAGCCGTTCCTTGATGGTCGCAAATTCGGTGAACGTGTGCTCCGAGGACTTTTTCAGGTTTCTGAACTTTTGCCTGTAAGCCTCAGGTACCAATTGGTAAGCCATGAGCACTACCTTCTTCACCTTGTCGTAATCACCAAGGGACAAGTCATCAAGGGACAACGTGGAGTAGGCGATTTGGGCCTTCCCATTCAAGACGGACTGTATCATGATGGCCCAATTCTCCTTTGGCCACTCCAAAGAGGCTGCAACTTTCTCGAAGGCTGCGAAGAACTTCGAAACTTCCTTCTCGTTGAACTTCGGGACCATTTTTATGTTCCTTACTGGATCGAAACTACTTATGTCCATTGTTTGCCTCCGACCACCTAATCGCAATACTTCTAACTCATGTTGTCTCTCTTTTTCCTCTCTGTCTCGTCGTTTTTGCCTGTCTCGCTCTTCTCTTTCTCTTTCTTCTCTTTCTCGTTTCTCTTCTCTTTCTCGCTCTTCTCTCTCGTTTCTCTTCTTTTTCTCGCTCTTCTCTTTCTCTTTCTCGCTCTTCTCTTTTTTCTTCTCTTTCTAGTTCTAAACGCCTCATCTCTAATTCTTTATCTTTCAATTCTCGTTCTATTTCTAATTTCTTCCATTCTATCTCACGATTTATTTCTAAGGCACGCATTTTGACAGCAAGCTTATATTCAGCTCACCTGCAGCACTTTCAATGTCACTGCCCTTATCTTCCTTTTCAGTGGAAGCTACCTCCTCACTTTCTTTTGTACTTTGTGCCTCGCTTTCCTGTTTCTCCTCGGCCTTCAAATGTTTGTGAACCTTTGACAAGATCTCAACACGGGAATCACTGGCACGTATCCTTATCTCCAGATAGGCACTCACTAGTAAAAGTTCTTGTTTTCAAAGATATTTTATTCTGGCAAGACAGTCCTCCTTGTTCAGAAAGGCCTGAACATCGTCCAGATCGTCGATGGTCACTTTTTCTGCCATTGTCACTTAAGTGGTGCACGAGCACTTAACACACCGCTTCACTTTAGCACTTAACACACCTAGCACCTCACTTGCTAATGTTGCACGTAATCACACCGGGCACCGCACTCCGCAATATTGCACTTAATCACAGCGAGCACCGCACTCTACAATATTGCACTAAATCACACCGAGCACCGCACAGGATGTATAACGTCCTAATAATTACAAACAGGGGGAATTATTTACAGGGGATTGCGATACATCACCACCCCTGTCAAACATACTTGACAAGGCGTCGGATCCCGCTGGGGATGCCAATTATGTTACGGCACTATTGGGACGCAACCGGGTTCTTCTCTGATGTTATTAGAGTTTGGGAATCCGGCCCCAAGTTAGTAGAGGCTTTCAAGAGGTTTGTTCCGTAACGCAAGGTAAATTAAAGGGGGAGGGATACAAATGTTCTGATTTATATATATATTCACCACCACCATAAATAAATATATAACAGTTGCACACTGGGGTTATTACTACACGATTATGTACAAACTTGTCTTCCTCCGAAGACACAGGATGCTCCACGGTGCTCACGATGAATCCTCTATGATTCTCTTGGCGAATCTACCCTGGCCACAGGCCAGCCAAATCACAGTTCCACTGGCTGCTCCGTCATGGAGGCCTTCAACCACAATCCAGTCTGTAACTGGCAGGTTCCGATCAGCTCTGCTGTGTAGGCCACTCCACGACCGATACTAGGGTTGCGAGCCCTAGGCAGGAGCCTCGTGTGATCCCGCTGATCACTCTCCTCACTAAGCACCACAGTGGCTAGTCTCTTCCACCAGCCAGCCCAGGATAAGGCGATTCCTAATACTGCCATGTCACAGGCAGGCTAATACTCTCAACAGAGTTCGTCCGGGGGTGACTCACAGCTTCTTCATAGCAAACTTGTGAAGAGACCTTGGCTGCCTTGGGTAGACTCATCCATCGTCCAATACAGCAGTCCCAGGTCGATTCTGCAATCAGACACGTCATTAGTACTGGGACTAGGGAGCCTCATTTACATGCTTAGACACAAACGCCCTCCTCTTCATTCCATAGATGGCGTTGCTGTCTAAGCGCCACCTCACCAGAGGTCAGCAGCGGCTATATTATGAGCTGATTAAAACGGGAATCCAGCACCTGTGGCCGGTATATCCCGTCCTCGCTAGATGGCGTTGTCCATTTGGAGTGGGTTTCGGGAGCGGACTCACAGATGGCGTTATCGTCACTGCTCCGTGCTCTGACGCTGGACTCGGGTCCATAACAGGTATCTGGTGATATCCCTTAGATAAGTCCAATTTAGATACAAATTTAGCATGGCCTATAGTATCGATACAGTCCTCCAATAAAGGTAAAGGATGTACATCAACTACAGTTACCTGGTTGAGTTTTTTATAATCCACTACTAATCTCCACTTATCTTCTGGTTTTGGTACTAATAGACATGGTGAACTCCAGGAACTCTGACTGGGTCTAATGGAGCCATGTCGAAGAAGATAATCAACCTCCTCCTGGATGATACGACGTTTCTCGGGGGTCACTCGATAAGAGTGTAGCCGAATTGGAGTTACATTTGTCAGGTTAATGTCGTGAGTAATGAAAGAAGTCTGAGTGGGGACCTCCCCAAACAAGCTAGAAGACATCTCCAAAAGGTCCTGGAACTCAGCTCTCTCCTCATCCTGCAAATGACACAACAATTCTTCCCCGGAACTGCTGGAATTAGACAAACAAGAATTACCATCTTCCTCTGCAACACTCGACTCTTCAGAATTTACCTCCTCTGCAACGCAACAAGCCACAATACTAGGCCCACAATAAGCCTTCAACCGGTTTACATGTACACTCATGGTCTGACGTTTCTGTTTGGGATGGCAAACTTTGTAAGTAACTTCCCCAAGATGTTTTACTACTTGATACGGTCCTGCAAATTTATGAGACACAGACGTACCCATGCGAGGCTTCAAGACCAATATCAAATCTCCTGGCTAAAAAACTCTGAGTTTGGCCTTGAACCTCTGGTCATGTTTCTGCTTCATTACCTGTTGTTGTTCACTTAGATGTCGTAAGGCCAACTCCCTCGTTTTGCACAGCTTGCTCTTTACATCCGTCAGGTAACGCTCACTCTGCCTGGCTGTAACATCTCCTAACATTTTCTCATGTAACAATTTTAAAGGTCCTCTCACCAGATGTCCGAATACAAGCTCGAATGAAGAACAGCCTAGGGCACTGTGCAATCCATCTCTAGCCGCAAACAAAACAAATGGTAAATTATCATCCCAATGTCTGGGTGAATCTTCCCCAGTTTCCTTCAACATTTTCTTGTGAGTTTGGCGGAACCGCTAGATTCCCCCCTTGACTCTGAGGATGGTAAGGACTGGAAAACTGTGCTTTATACCAAATGAATTACAAAAATGTTTAAAGGTGGTGGAACAAAAATTACTCCCATTATCAGTTTGAATTATACGGGGCATACCAAATAGTGAGAAAAATCGTTCCAACTGCCTTATAATGGTAGAAGCTCTAATGTTACGTAATGCATATTCTTCAGGGAACTTGGTGGTCATACATAAAATTGTAAACATATACATATTTCCGGATTTGGTACGGGGTAAATGTTCGACACAATCCAGTACGACATGAGTAAAAGGCTCCTCTGGTACTACAATAGGATATAATGGTGTTCGTGGCACAGTCTGATTAGGCTTACCAACAGTTTGACACACAACACAATTGTGGCAATATCTGACCACATCTTTTTTAAGTTTTGGCCAATAGAAAAGTTTACAGATCTTATGATACATACTGGTAATGACTTGATGGCCTCCCATCAGGTCATCATGGGCAGCTTGCAATACCTGCTGCCTATACTCTGTTGGCACAACGAGCTGGATTTTAGACTCACAATCATCTGATGAGGGAGTTCCTGATGGTCTCCATCTTCTCATCAGACATCGATCCTTGAAATAACAACCCGTATCAACAACCCATTGATACTCCAAAGTATCAATGGAGTCGGCTGCTTCTGCATAACACTCAGCTAGACTGGGATCAGTACTCTGTAACTTACGCAAGGTCTGGAACTCTACAGCTGGAGCGAGCGGGCAAGGAACTGGTACCTGGGCCACATCTTCCAGACCATCTGAGTCAGAATAAATTAGGGTTTTGGCACCGGCCTTACTCTCGACATCCACGTGAGCTAAACATGTATCTTCAAGGTCCACCTCCACCTCCCTGTCTGAAGGGGTCCTGGCCTCGAGAACATCCACCTTGGTAGTAGCAGGACTTACCACATTCAGCTTACCCATGGATCTGGTCACAACACAGGCTGGATAAATGACACCATCATCCGCATCTGGTTAAGCCAGTACTGCACTAGGTTTAGTATACATAACAGGACAATCGGTCCCACTAACTTGACACTTGTCAAAATCATTACCTACAATGCTATCAATCCCAGGAATGGGCAACTGCTCACTGACTGCTACAGTGCACCAACCTGGTGTAATAGAAGAATTCAGGTTAACCTTAATTAATGGTACACGCTGGATATGCCCTCCAAGTCCCTGCAATAACACTACCTCTCCAGTGTCTTCTGTGCTAACATCAGTAAGAACACGGTGAGAAATTAAAGACTGGGAAGCACCACTCTGCTGAATTTCTAATTGTTTGGTTTGTTGCTCTGCTAGTTGTAACTGAGCCTCCAACATCTGTTGCTTTGTCTCCAACTCAAGTTGTTTTTGCTGGTTCTGCAACTCCAACCTCTGCTTGTCTGTTTCCAGCCTAGCCATTTCTAATTTAGTCTCCAACTCCAACTTTAAGATTGCCACCTTGTCACTTGACTCTTCTTCTAACTCTCCTAAACACTTCTCGTCAAGTCTCTCCTCCTCCACCAAGTGTGTTACAATAACTCTTAACACTTGAGCCTTCAATATTTTACTGGAAACTGCTAGGTTCATTTTATCAGCCAGCAATAATAAACCAGACTTCTTTAAGTCTTTAATTTTTCTAAAATTTGGTTGTTTCACCAGCGCAGCAACCTGATCCTCCATGGTTGGCTCAATTATCACAACTTAACACTTGAAACAACACTGAAAATTATGCTTGGCCCCTGGCACAAGCTGAACACTTACCTCAAATCGTGAGGCGTTGAGAAGTTTTCACAGCAGCTCAGATTGAACAGATAATTTCACAGGCTTGATTAGGTGTCACTAGATAATCACAGAGTACCTAGGAAGGCAATTGCTATTAATAATTAGCACTGTCAATTGTACAAACATTACATGAAATTAATCTTTCATCTCCCGGACATTGGCCCTCATTTGTTCCAACCCTTGAGACTTAGTACGGTTCTTTTCCCACAGTGAAATATATATATTATATCGGCCTTGTCAACATGTGTCTAGTGGTAGAGAAACAACACTGCATAAATTGGGAAAACAATGTATCTACGCTAAGGGTGACAAACATAACAATTAAATGGTAAATATAATAGGCAGAAATATTTTTTAGCATCCAATAATATAAATAAAATCCTTATTGAGAAATGAGCAATATCACCAGCACATGAATGATTAATTGGGATAATACAGAATCATCTAACCAGAGAATTAACCGAGTGTTTAGCTAAAATTAACAATAACCACGGACTTAACTTAAAACATGTCTCCTCTCGACCAAAACTGCCACGCCCCTGCCCAAGCGTCTGTTCCCAGGGCAGGCATCTTACCAAAATATCAACTAAACATCCACATAAACTATTGTGGAAGTTCTACTAACAAAATGTAGTATTAATATTCAAATCATTATTAATCTTAATAGTATATAATAATATTACATTACTCAATATAATTTACTGGCAAACAATAATAAGAATTAATCAAGGTTGAACTATAACCACTCGCTTGACAACAAGTTCCCACACTGGCAACATCCAAATGTGGTCAACCCCCCACACGGAGAAACCAACATGAAAATACTTGCACAAAAGCCTCATACAATATAATGCAACTCAGGCACACTACAGCATGCTACAATATATAACATACAATAATCTAATATCATCCAACTGGATACTATACTAATTATAGAACAAGACAATAAAGTAATATAAGCATCAAGAGAAATGTTAGAACCCTAGTAAGATTCGCAACATGATCTCGGATCCCTGGAGACCCTTGTCGTTTGTGAGTGTTCACGGAGTGCCGGTGACCTTCTCCGAGATGGCCCTCATGTCCCTGTTTACGCGGTTTGGGACGGCAGTGAAGCAAAGGTTCAACATTTTGAGTGCGGGCCAGCTGAAGGGGGGTCCGGCTGGGTTCACGCACGCTTGTCATACGGCTCACGAGCCCTATACCATCCAGGGTCTCGTTTTGTGGGCTATCTCTGAGGACTTTCTTTCAGGGTCAAACCCGCACGTGTTTCTGGTGTGGTGCTGAGGGCCACGTAGTGGCGTGTTGCGACGCTCTTCATGCTGAAGCCCCTTCAGTTTTCCTAGAGGATGATTTTCCTTGCTTATCTGTGCGTGTCGACTCCCCGGCGGATCCTCGCTCTCTACATGTGCCTGATGTGGATCCCGCGGCGGTTCCGGATGTTGCTACGTCTGGACCTGATATGTTTGCCCTGCCGGTGAGCTCAGGGGACCTGGGGGCGCCTGTTTCGGACCTTCGTCGTTCGATAACTGCGGAGGTGCATTCGCATCCGGTGGCCTTGGGAGATGCTGTAGGGGTGGCGCCTGCATCTCCTGCTGGAGGACATGTGCGTCCCGGGTCTGGCGGGACAGTGGTATGTGTGTGTCTCCACCTGTTACGGAACCGAGCCCAGCGTCGTAGCACGGAGCAGTGACGATAACGCCATCTGTGAGTCAGCTCCCGAAACCCCCTCCAAATGGACAGCGCCATCTAGTGAGGACAGGATATACCGGCCACAAGGGCTGGTTTCCCGTCTTGATCAGCTCATAACATAGCCGCTGCTGACCTCTGGTGAGGTGACGCTTAGACAGCAACGCCATCTATGGAGTGGATAGGTGGGCGTTTCTGTCTAAGCCTGTAAGTGAGGTGCCCTAGGGTGTCCTTAGTACTGATGACGTGCCTGATTTCAGAGTCGACCTTGGACTGCTGGATTGTACGATGGGCAGTCTACCCAAGGCAGCCATAGTCTCTCCACGTGTTTGCTGCAGAAACTGTGAGTCACCCCCGGACGAACACTGTTGAGTGTGTTAGCCTGCCTGTGACGTGGCAGTACCAGGAATCGTCTTATCTGGAGGCTGGCTGGTGGGAGAGACTGGCCACTGTGGTGAGGAGAGTGATCTGTGGAATCACATGAGGCTCCTGCCTAGGGCTCGCCACCCTAGTATCGATCGTGGAGTGGCCTACACAGCGGAGCTGATCGGAACCTGCCAGCTACAGGCTGGATATGTGGTTGAAGGCCTCCACGACGGTGCACTCAGTGGGACTGTGATTTGGCTGGCCTGTGGCTGGGGTAGATTTGCCGAAAGAATCAGAGGATTCATCGTGGGCCACGACGAAGAGAACCAGGGCTACCCATTGTGAGCACCGTGGAGCATCCTGTGTCTTCAGAGGAAGACGACTCTGTACATTGTGTATTTATACCCCCCGTGTGACAGTTTATATATTTATTTATGGTGGTGGTGATTATATATTTAAATTAGTGCATTTGTATCCCTTCCCCTTTAATTTACTTGCGTTACGGAACACACCCCTTGAAAGCCACTACTAACTTGGGGCCGGATACCCAAACTCTAATAACATCAGAGAAGAACCCAGTTGCGACCCAATAGGGCCGTAACATAATTGGCATCCCCAGCGGGATTCGACCCTTTGTCAAGTATGTTTGACAGGGGTGGTGATGTAGCGCAATCCCTTGTAAATAATTCCCCCTGTTTGTGACTATTAGGACGTTATGCGTCCTGTGCGGTGCTCGGTGTGATTCAGTGCAATATTGTAGAGTGCGGTGCTCGCTGTGATTAAGTGCAATATTGTGTAGTGCGGTGCCCGGTGTAATTACGTGTAACAGTGGCAAGTGAAGTGCTCGGTGCGTTAAGTGCTAAAGTGAAAGCGGTGTGTTAAGTGCTAGTGTTCCATCTAAGTGACAATGGCAGAAAAAGCGACCATCGACGATCTGGACGATGTTCAGGCCTTTCTGAACAGGGAGGACTGTCTTGCCAGATTAAAATATCTGGAAAAACAGGAACTCGTATTAGTAAGTGCCTACCTGGAGATCAAGATACGTGCCAGTGATTCCTGTGTGGAGATCTTGTCCAAGGTTCACCGGCATTTGAAGGCCGAGGAGAAACAAGAAAGTGAGGCACAAAGTACAAAAGAAAGTGAAGAAGTAGCTTCCACTGAAAAGGAAGATAAGGGCAGTGACATTGACAGCGATGCAGGTGAGCTGAATATTAGCTTGCTAACTGTCAAAATGCGTGCCTTGGAAATAAATCGCGAGATAGAATGGAAGAAATTAGAAATGGAAAGAGAGACAAGATAAAGAAATGGAGATTAGGCGTTTAGAATTAGAAAGAGAAAGAGAAAGGGAAGAGCGAGCGAGAGAAGAAAAAGGAAGACAACATGAGCTAGAAGTATTGCAATTAAGTGGTGGGAGGCAAACAACGAACACAAGTATTTTCGATCCGGTGAGGAACATCAAAATGGTCCCGAAGTTCAACGAGAAGGAAGTTTCGAAGTTCTTCGCAGCCTTCGAGAAAGTCGCAGCCTTTTTGGAGTGGCCAAAGGAGAATTGGGCCATCATGATACAGTCCGTCCTGACTGGGAAGGCCCAAATCGCCTACTCCACGTTTTCCCTTGATGACTCCAGCGATTACGACAAGGTGAAGAAAGTAGTGCTCATGGCTTACCAATTGGTACCTAAGGCTTACAGGCAGAAGTTCAGAAACCTGAAAAAGACCTCGGAGCACACTTTCACCGAATTTGCAACCATCAAGGAGCGACTTTTCCAGGAATGGTGTGCTTCTCGAAAGGTGGAGACCAAAGAAGACCTCGAGCAGCTCATACTGTTAGAGGACTTCAAAGACTGTTTGTCTGGAGATCTAAAGATGTATTTAGAGGAACAGCGGGTGGAGACCTCGAGTGCAGCAGCCACCATGGCTGAGGCTATCTTGACGCATTGGTCTTCCACTAGGTATGTCCCGAGGAATTACCCACGTCTGTTTGGCAAGCCTCGTCAGGAAGAGGAGAGACCCGTCCCACAAAGCGCTGTGAAGACGCCCCCAAGTAGCCCTCGAAGGACCAGTCCTAACAATTCGAAACACCGGAGTCCGAGGAGGAATATGGTGTGTTGGACTTGTGGGCAGAAAGGGCATGTAGCTGCTATGTGCCGAGGCAGAAGAGGTAGCGGCCCACGTAGGGAGGTGATGTTGATGAGCTGTGTGACACCACCAGAGGGAACCCCGTCCCTGATGACTAGTCAGGAAGAACCAAGATTGTTTTCCCTTCACACTTCAGGCGGGTATGTATCGAGTGATCATATTGGTAGATCAGTTGTAGTGCTCAGAGATAGTGGAGCAGCCCAGTCCCTGATCGTGAAAAACCCGTTACCCGAGGGAGTGAGTGTGGATGGGAGACAAAAGGTTGTCCTGGTTGGGTTTCCTAGGACGCAGTATGTCGCCCCCTTAGTGCCGGTACATCTAGACTCGCCTTACTTCAGCGGCACATGTGCGTTGGCAGTAGTTGATACCCTACCTATAGCTGGGATTGACGTGATACTAGCCAACGACTTGGTGACAGATTGGAGCAACAATCAGCCCAACGTTGCGGACGAGTCAGCCGGAACAGCAAGGTCCGAGGTAACAGCTGAGAATGGTAATATCCAGGTACAGGCAGACGGACTACTTAACATGTTTAATCCTTCCTCTCATCAACAGGTTGACAGTATTCTAACGGAGTCTCCTGATTCTTCTCCCGACGAGGAACATGAGGTTACGATGGCAGAAGCGACTGAGCGAGAAGAGAGGCCTCGTGTACAAGCACCCATGGATACCAAAGAGTCTGGAGCGAAGGCAGATGAGTACTTGCGGTATGGAAAGGTACAGCGTTCATTGAACCGGCCAGAGATTCCCCAGACGTCGGAGGTATGTGAGGTATGTGTGAAGGTTCTAGTGCCCTCTTCGGTCCAAACCAGGCTAATGGACATAGCCGGCTATGGACATTACAGGCTCATGAAACTTATCCCCAAGTTAGCCAAATGTTTCTTGGCGGTATTTTGTTTTATTCTTATGTGTGTTCTCAGTAAGGACCAGTGGACGACCCGACAGATGATGGCTCCCTTGAACATCATGAAGAGATCCCAGGGATTAGAGACGTGCACTGTGAGTGTTGCAGTCGAAGAAGGGACCTGGAAGGTGATGGCAGATACAGGAGGTATGAGATGTGATATTATGAGTGACTGTTTCTGACAGGTTGACACCCCTCGCGTGATTGCTGAGCCTAGATGCAGCGTTATACGGAACGTTGGTCGACCTGACGGTGGTAGAGCGAATAACATCTTCGATGTATGAACAGCCCTGTTGGGACTAGCTGTGGACCTAGTAGAGGCGTATGCTGTGAGTACTGATTTAACTATGGCTGTCACTCTAAATTATCAGACCCCTGTATTCCAGGTTCCCGTCTCCCTGAAGGACTACCGGACCGGTACCAGAAATGCCGTCTGTGACCAGCCATCATCGGTGCCACAACACAGGGAAGTGTCGATTCACCCCAGATCGCGTCGATATCGATCCTTACTCGAGACACGTAAGACAATTATGCTCCTGCTTGACATCTCAGTGAAGGTGTGGAAAATCACATCAGACAGGTCATTGCCTTCCATCGGCAAGTTTCCTTTGTGTTTCCCATTAGAACATTTCTGCGGACAAGACATCCTCGTCACTCCAGTTCATCGTTTACGGGAAATTTTGGTTTTGGTACTAATTTGGCTTCTTTTTTTTCTTTTAGAAACCCAAACCAAATTCCTTTTGGTGGGGAGCTGTTACGGACCCGAGCCCAGCGTCGTAGCACGGAGCAGTAACGATAACGCCATCTGTGAGTCAGCTCCCGAAACCCCCTCCAAATGGACAGCACCATCTAGTGAGGACAGGATATACCGGCCACAGGGGCTGGTTTCCCGTCTTGATTAGCTCGTAACATAGCCGCTGCTGACCTCTGGTGAGGTGACGCTTAGACAGCAACGCCATCTATGGAGTGGATAGGTGGGCGTTTCTGTCTAAGCCTGTAAGTGAGGTGCCCTAGGGTGTCGCTAGTACTGATGACGTGTCTGATTACAGAGTCGACCTGGGACTGCTGGATTGGACGATGGGCAGTCTACCCAAGGCAGCCATAGTCTCTCCACGTGTTTGCTGCAGAAGCTGTGAGTCACCCCCGGACGAACACTGTTGAGTGTGTTAGCCTGCCTGTAATGTGGCAGTACCATGAATCGTCTTATCTGGGGGCTGGCTGGTGGGAGAGACTGGCCACTGTGGTGAGGAGAGTGATCTGTGGAATCACACGAGGCTCCTGCCTAGGGCTCGCCACCCTAGTATCGATCGTGGAGTGGCCTACACAGCGGAGCTGATCGGAACCTGCCAGCTACAGGCTGGATATGTGGTTGAAGGCCTCCACGACGGTGCACGCAGTAGGACTGTGATTTGGCTGGCCTGTGGCCGGGGTAGATTCGCCGAAAGAATCAGTGGATTCATCGTGGGCCACGACGAAGAGAACCGGGGCTACCCATCGTGAGCATCGTGGAGCATCCCGTGTCTTCAGAGGAAGACGATTCTGTACATTGTGTATTTATACCCCCCGTGTGACAGTTTATATATTTATTTATGGTAGTGGTGATTATATATTTAAATTAGTGCATTTGTATCCCTTCCGCTTTAATTTACTTGTGTTATGGAACACACCCCTTGAAAGCCACTACTAACTTGGGGCCGGATACCCAAACTCTAATAACATCAGAGAAGAACCCAGTTGCGACCCAATAAGGCCGTAACACCACCCACATCCTCTGCCTCGTCGCCTCTGGCAGTTTCCTCATTGACGAGTACCTCTTCTGTTCTGTAGTTTCCATTGCCCTCACTGGATACCTAACGTGTGCTGGAGTCTATCCTTCCGCCTGCTGTGTCTCTTCCTTCTCCAACTCCGGTCTCTGTTCCTGGTGGTGGCTTTTTGCCCCGCGTTGTTGAAGCTGCTGTTCTGCGTGATCGTGCTGCCCGTGAACCATCGCCTGCCGATGGTTCTTATGGGACACCGCTTGCTGGGGGTGACAGTTCCGCTGATCAGCGGCATCTTTTTAAGCACCGTCGCTCGGCTCGGGATGTGTCACCTCGCTGGTCGTGGGCAGAGGAGCGTGATGCGATGGATGATGATGCTGTGGCCGACGCTATGTTGCCTCCTGTGGTGCCTTCTGTGTTGGACGCTGTGCCTCCTGCTGGTGGCTTCCCTCAGTGGGCAGTTGCCCCTGGTGATCAGGACCTTGTGGTGGTGTTGTCAAAGGATGTGCGGTGGGGGGGGGGGAAGCCTCTGCTCCTGTTCTGGTTGGTGGGGGCACTGGGGCCCCTGCGGAGCCACCCTCCACGTGTCTCTGTGCAGTTCCCGGCACCGAACGGAGTACACGCCTTAGTACGCGGGCCAATGTGTGGCCTGCCATGCAGTCCGGTGTGCTTCCAAGTGTGCGGCCCTATGACCAGCTTCCTAGGGGGAAACCCGCCCCTTTCGTCCTCCTGACCGGCGTGATGATCGACAGATCTACGGCAACTGCGACTTTTGAGTGTGATGACTTGGTGCGTCCTGTTCCCTGGTGCCCATCTACCATCTGGGTTCCACGAGCGCAGTGTTTTGTCTCGGGAGTGCCGAATTCTATGCCTTGGCCTACTGCGACTCCTGGGTGCCCGATTCCTGAAAGTGACCAACTTGTTTGGGAAGCTTATTGCTTACGGTTTCCAGCTCGGGAGTACCCGGAGAAGGATGAGTGATTGGTTTCTGTCTGTGTTGTGTGTTGTGTTTCCCCAGTGCCTGCGTGCACAGGTGGGTGTCCTAGTCTGTGCGTGTGGGTGTTGTTCTGGCTCCTGCTTGGCCTGTTTTGTTGTGTTTGCGATTTGTTTTGTGCTTTGCCTTTGGTATGGGTGTTTGTGTTTTGGTTGTGTGCGGTTGTGGGAGTTTGGTGTTATTTCTTTTGTGTCGTTGCGCGCTCTGTGTATTGTGTTGGGGTGGTGGGCGGTGTGGATGTGTACGTCGCTTGTGTGCATTTGTTTATTTTCTTGTCCTCGTGATTGCTTTATTCTTTGTGCAACATTTATGTTATTTATGTTCTAGTTTTTGGGTATCATGTTACTCGGTTGTTGGTGCCCTTATTTGTGTCCGGTTCCGCTCCTTTGTGTGCGGGGTCGGACTCCCCGTGCTTGTGTTTTTCTTGCCCCCCCCCCCCCTGCCTATTTCTGTTTTAGGGGAGATGGCTTTCTGTACATTTGTTATTTTTTTTTGTTCTTGTCCTTATGTTATTTATGTGTCATTTATTTGTTGTGTATTTTGTGCAGTTTCTTTGCTTGTGTCCTTTTGTGTGTTTTGTGTTTCTTTCCTGGCTCCTGTGTGGGCCTCTTCCTTTGCTATGTACCAAATTTATTATTTTGCCTGTTTTATGGAGTGTGGCGCATGCCTTTTGCGTGTTCTTGTGCTCCTCTGTATTATGTCTTTATATTCTTGTTTTGTTGATGTTCTTTTTGCTTTTTATATGATGTGATTTGTCTCTTTCCTGTGCCATGTGATTTTGCTATTTTTTTCCTGTTATTTCCTTGTTATGTGCTTGTATTTTGGCTTTTTATATCAATAAAAAAAAAAATTCTGCTAGGCTTACGGCTTGTTCCCCAACACACCCATGTGTCGTAGTAGGTAGTAATTGTATCAACGAGATCTCTGGAGAAGGCTTGGACATTCGTTATTGTATAATCTTGATACCATTTTGAAATACAATTAATGAAGTGGTCATGCAAGCCATATGGAATATTCCTTTTCCGTCTCTGATGTCTATTAGGTACATCACACTGTACCTCATAGGAAGCAGAAACAGCATAGTGATAACTAACCAAGTGATTTACCAACGACCATTCCATCCTATCTTGCACAAGGTATACCCATTACATAATCAAGTCTGCCTCCCAATAAATGAGTTTGGGTATCTGTAGTATACACGGTTAATCTGTTGTTATAAACATATTTTATAAATTTGCATCCATTATCGTTGTTAGTAATGTCTCCCAGCGTAATATGTCTAGCATTAAAATCTCCCATGTATATTGTCCCATGATTGTCTAGATCTGGGACTACAGGACGCCTTAATCTGCTTGACCATCTCGACCGGACAAAAGGAAGTGATAGCCGTAGGTATTTGAACCACTTCCCCGTCGGCACTTGGATGGTAATCTTGGGCATAGCATTTTATCAAATCACCTCATTCTTTGGGGCACACGTGAGGAACACAAATGCGAACAAGCATTTTCAAATAGCTTCGGCTATCACTTCCTTTTGTCCGGTCGAGATGGTCAAGCGGATTAAGGCGTCCTGTAGTTACCAGTTGCGTTGCTCCTGGGAGTATGGGTTCGAGTCACTTCTGGGGTGTGAGTTTTCAGTTGAATATAATCCTGGGGACCATTCAGTCTTGTTCGCATTTGTGTTCCTCACGTGTGCCCCAAAGAATGAGGTGATTTGATAAAATGCTATGCCCAAGATTACCATCCAAGTGCCGGCGGGGAAGTGGTTCAAATAGCTTCGGCTATCACTTCCTTTTGTCCGGTTGAGATGGTCAAGCGGATTAAGGCGTCCTGTAGTTACCAGTTGCGTTGCTCCTGGGAGTATGGGTTCGAGTCACTTCTGGGGTGTGAGTTTTCAGTTATATATATATATGTACGATATATATATATATATATATATATATATATATATATATATATATATATATATATATATATATATATATATATGTATGATATATATATATATATATATATATATATATATATATATATATATATATATATATATATATATATATATATATATATATATATATATATATATATATTGTGACGGTAACGCGTTGGTGTTCGGCTGTTTAAGGCTAGGGGTATGGCCTCGTCACATAGTTATAAAAAAAAAGAAAAAACTGGAACTTCGTCTGTGGTAAGATAAGGAGAAGACACACAAAACACAAGTAAATTTTAACAATGAAATTTTAATTACGTTAATTAATCAAAACATGAAAAAATGGACAAACAAATTCTTATAATAAAATCAATCAATCAAAATAATAAGAATACTTAAATGACACAATGAAAAGTTACGTTAAGGCAAAATAACAAGAAGTGCAACACAAAATTAAATGGGAGGTGCTGGAATATTGGCTTTAAGCTATCACCTCTCTCAGTACACACTAACGTCTAGCTGGGAGGAGTGATAACTACGAAAGCACTGAACATTCTGAGGTCTGAGGTCGTGGCGACCCCAGACATCAAGTAGTATGGGGGGGCGAGTGCAGGTGCAGCCAGACCGGCGACCAATCAGCGGGGCCGGTAGCGATCAACGAGTAGTTTGGCGGTTTGAGTCTGAACAGGTGTCTCTGGCTGCAACGTTTTGCGCTCTGGCAAGCCTTGCTGGTGTTGTTGTCGTTGTTGGACATTTCTTCCATAGTAGTTTTATATAACCACAACGACGTAATTGTGGAGGGAAGAGCAGGCTCAATCTCTTGAAGGAGATTATCGTCACAATATATATATATATATATATACATATATATATATATATATATATATATATATATATATATATATATATATATATATATATATATATATATATATATATATATGTCGTACCTAGTAGCCAGAACTCACTTCTATGCCTACTATGCAAGGCCCGATTTGCCTAATAAGCCAAGTTTTCATGAATTAATATATTTTCTTTATTTTTTTCTTATGAAATGATAAAGCTACCCATTTCGTTATGTATGAGGTCAATATTTTTTTATTGGAGTTAAAATTAACGTAGATATATGACCGAACCTAACCAACCCTACCTAACCTAACCTAACCTATCTTTATAGGTTAGGTTAGGTTAGGTAGCCGAAAAGGTTAGGTTAGGTTAGGTAGGTTAGGTAGTCGAAAAACAATTAATTCATGAAAACGTGGCTTATTAGGCAAATCGGGCCTTGCATAGTAGGCATAGAAGTGCGTTCTGGCTACTAGGTACGACATATATATATATATATATATATATATATATATATATATATATATATATATATATATATATATATATATATATATATATATATATATATATATCGTACCTAGTAGCCAGAACGCACTTCTCAGCCTACTATGCAAGGCTCGATTTGCCTAATAAGCCAAGTTTTCATTAATTAATTTTTTTTCGACTACCTAACCTACCTAACCAAACCTAACCTAACTTTTTCGGCTACCTAACCTAACCTAACCTATAAAGATAGGTTAGGTTAGGTTAGGTAGGGTTGGTTAGGTTCGGTCATATATCTACGTTAATTTAACTCCAATAAAAAAAATTGACCTCATACATAATGAAATGGGTAGCTTTATCATTTCATAAGAAAAAAATTAGAGAAAATATATTAATTCAGGAAAACTTGGCTTATTAGGCAAATCGGGCCTTGTATAGTAGGCCGAGAACGACGTTCTGGCTACTAGGTACGACATATATATATATATATATATATATATATATATATATATATATATATATATATATATATATATATATATATATACATTGCGACTAGAAATGTAGGTGTTAAGACAGTCTTTTCTATGGCTGGTGTAAATGCCAATCACATTAAAAAAAAAAATGTTGACTGCTTGGCGGTTGTCTCCTGTGGTAAAGTGAAAGGGAAAAACACGCCAAACAAATCTTATAAATAATAAACTTTAACTTACTTTAAACAAATATAAACAACATAAAGATAATCCCTGGGCAATGTACAGTGCGGATCAAAAATATATACAAAGACAAAACACAATATAAAATAAAATAATGATTACTTTACTCTACAATGAGCAAGACAAAAATTAGTTAAAAGCGCTGAGAATAGTGGGCTGGCTGAAACCTCTACTAATATACAGGTTGTGTGCTTAGATAGAAGCGTCAGCTCGAGAGCACAAGAATATTCTGAGGCCAACTGCTCGTGTGAGACTATATATAGACGATGCAGATGGCGCTGGAGTCGCTGATTCACTAATGGGGAGAGTGTTGGTTTGAAGTGGTTGTTTGGTGATAGACAAGGTGGTGCGCCAACAGTGAGGGAGGGGGGGTGAGGAGAGTGAGAGTAGGATAGTGTACCCCCTGTAGAGACGTCTGTTATTCCACTTATATACTATTCTTGAATGTGGTATCATGATGTTGCAGAAGGTTAGAAGTAACGCAATGTAGGAAGGAGCAGGCTAAATCTCTCTTGAAAGAGATTACTGTCACAGCTCTCCCCCGAAGCCTGCTCTTACGGGTTAAGTTACTTCATTAGATGGTAGAGTGGTAGGAGTAGCTGCCTCTACCCCGTAGACTCTGGAGAGGGCGTCTGCTATGATGTTATCCGAGCCCTCAATGAAGATCTCCAGGTTAAAGTTCTGCAGGTACAGAGCCCAGTGTAGAAGGCGTCGATTGCTGAATTGGGCTTGTTGCAGAAATCGTAAGGGATTGTGGTCTGAATAAAGGGTAATGGACCGATTACCTTGTAGGTAAGGTTCGAAATGTTGAAATGTTAACAGGACGATGGAGAGGAGTTCTTTTTCTATGGTGCTATAGTTCCTCTGATGAGGCTTCAATTTGTAGCTGTAGTAGCTGACAGGAAGAACCTCTTCGCCACGCTGTTGCATTAGAACGCCCCCCGATGCCGGTGCCACTTGCATCGACATTGATAATGAAGGGCTTCGTAATATCTGGAGAGGCGAGAATGGGATTAGAACATAGCAGAGACTTTAGTTGTTCAAAGGCAACGGTCTGTTTAATGGTCCAATGATACCGTTGCTTGGGGCTGGTCAGATTAATCAGTGGTGTCGCTACCGTACTGAAATTTTTTACAAACCTACGGTAGTAAGGTCAAGGCCAAGGAAAGGCAGGAGCTGCTTCCTGGTTGTAGGTTGTGGGTAATGCTGAATGGCTAAAGGAGCTAGGCTGCCATTTCCTATCACATGACCAAGATAATGCACTTTAGCTTTAGCAAAGGTGGACTTGCCCAAGTTGATGGTAAGGCCAGCTGTCAGGAGCTTGGAGAACAATCGTGGCAGCTGGAGCAGATGTTCGTTCCAGGTGTCAGTTGCCACAACGATGTCATCCAAGTAGGCGTAGATGTGATCTAGGCCTGGGATGACGCGGTTGACAGCTCGCTGGAAGGTGGCCGGGGCATTACACAGTCCAAAAGGAAGGCGTTCATATCTGTACAGGCCAAAATGAAGGCGTACATATCTGTACAGGCCAAAAGGAGTGGTGAAGGCAGATATTTCCTTAGCCCGCTCTGTCAGACTAATCTGATAGTAGCCCTTTAACAAGTCAATATAGGAAAGATAAGTAGCATTACCTACGGCGTCAAGGATATCATCTATACGAGGTAAATGGTAAGCATCCTTGACGGTCACGAGGTTCAGTTTCCTATAGTCTGTACATAATCGTACTTTACCGTGAGGTTTCGGCACCAAGATGCAGGCTGAGGCCCAAGGGGACTCACAAGGGGTGGCCAGCCCATGATCCAGAAGGTACTGAACCTCAGCATGCATAACTTCCTTTTTGTATGGGCTGATGCGGTAGAAAGGTTGACGGTATCAGAAAGTAGCTGGATGTCGTGTTGAACCACATTACATTCCTGGGGATCATCGCTGAACAACTTCTGATGTTCTTGGAATATTCTGATGAGAGGAGCATTGTTTCAGTCCTGCAAATATTTAGGAAGGTCTGTAAGAATTTCCGAGTTGGAAGGCACGGACTCAGAGTTAGTGCTTTCGGGAGGAGAAGCAGGGAAGGTCTCAATGTGAAGGTATGGATCTTGAAAGGAGGAGAGAGATACTAACACAGTGGGGGGGGGGGGGGGTATACCTTTATACTTCTTCAAAAGATTGACGTAGCACAACTAGGTCCTCCGGTGCCTATCTGGAGTCTCAAGAACGTAGTTGTGGTTGTTTCTGCACTCCTTGATGCGGTACGGTCCTAAAAACTTATATTGCAATGGAGAACCAGGGATCGGAAAATATGCTAAAACGAAGTCTCCAGCTTTAAATTTCCTGATTTTACTGTGTTTGTCAAAATGAGTCTTCATCTTATCATAAGCTGTTAATATATTATCGTTGGCAAATTTATGCACTCGCTCTAGAATGTGCTTTAAGTTTTGAAGAAACTGGGGCACATACAGAGGGTCACTGAAGGTGGCCTTACGTAAAGAGTCTTTAAAAGCTTTAAGAGGAGTACGGCACTTACGTCCATAGAGCATCTCATAAGGAGACACTTCTAGAGACTCATTTGGGAGACTTCTGAAAATGCACATGATGATGTCATGTTGTTTATCCCAGTCTTTCATGGTTTCATGCAAGATTTCTTAAGGAGTGATTTTATAGTTTAGTGACTACGTTCAAGACAACCCTGTGAAGCAGGATGATAGGGGCTGGACAATACCTGAGTAATGTTGAATTCTTCCAGTGTCTTCTTGAAGAGATCACTGGTGAAGTTGGTGCCACAGTCACTTTGAATCTCCCGAGGAAATCCATATTGTGTAAAGATCTTCAACAGTTGCTTCACCACAGTAGCAGCCGTAATGTTCTTTACAGGAACTGCTATGGGGAATCTGGTTGTTGGACACAGGATGGTTAGTATATAAGCGTTGCCAGAACTGGTCCAGGGTAAAGGACCAACACAGTCTATGATGAGTCTGTGAAAGGGTTCCGAAGGCACCGGGATAGAAATCAAAGGAGCCTTGGGAATAGAGATGTTTGGTTTTCCTGCCATCTGACATGTATGATACTGTTGTACATAAGTTTTTACACCCTTAATCATACCTGGCCAATAATAGTCTTGTCTGATGGCGTGATAGGTTTTATTAAAACCATAGTGAGAAAGCGCTCCATGCACCAGCTGTAGAATATCGGGCCGAAGCCTGGTGGGAACTACTAGTTGGTCGACATTAGCCCAATCGTCATCCTCCGTTAGTTTACTGGGTCGGTACCTCCGGCAGAGCAATTGGTTCTCTATAAAGAACCCAGGAATACTATCAGATTGAGTCTCGGCCTGGAAGAATAATGGTGTTAATGAGGCATCCTCCCTCTGCAACTTACGGAACTCCAGCATAGTGAGATTCGGCGGCAGATTCTGATGGTCTTGAGGGACAGCTGTTGAAGCAGCGTCAGCTGGTTGCAGCCGTGCAGCTTGCGCACGGGTTGTCACCAAAACCGGAGGAGAGACTTCATCACTTTCTTGGACCTCTGCTGGAATATACTTCAGGATGGGGTTTTCCACGACAGAGTCACATACCTGGGGTTTGTCCATGATGATCAAGTTGGAAGGTTGTAGATCTTCGGCCAAGTCGTTGCCCAGGAGAAGTTGTACCCCTGACATGGGAAAAGGCTTTTCCCGGATGACGACTTGGACTTCACCTTGTACGAAAGGACAATCCAGGTGGACTCTGGCGAGTGGATACGGAGTGGTAGCAGTGAGGTCAGTGATAAGGACCGTCTCCCTGGTGTAGGTGATGTTAGGCACAGCCGGTTTCAAAATTATAGACTGAAGAGCAGCTGCATTCCTCTAGATCTTCACTTTGAAACATCCCTCCGAATCTGTACTGTTGACAGAGACAGTTCCAGGATACAGGTGTTTGCTGAAGAGAGAAAGATCATTAACAGGAACACTAATATTTACCACAGGCTTACCGGACTTAGGAGGAGTCGGTTTGGGTTTAGGAGTTTCACTATAGTCTTTGTATTGGGCTTTTCCATATTTATCTATGGTATGTCCATAGAGCTTGCAATACCTACAATATAATTGAGAGTTCGCTTGATTGTTACTCACTTTGTCATAATTAGACCAAGACTTCTTACTGGAAGATGTGTCAGCTGTTAACTTGTGTATAAGACTGTAGGTGTCAGCCGACTTCGCACATCTGATGAGGTCGGTCTCCTCTTTGTCTGCTAAGTGAAGACGGATGGGAGCAGGAACACGTCGAAAGAATTCCTCGACTAGAATGAGGTTGACGAGTTCTGAAAATGTAGAAACATGGGCTGCTTCCAGCCATTTCATGAAATATCTTTTCTTAGTATTGGCAAATTCTAAATGTGTGGTGTCACTTGCCTTTAGATAAGCACGGAATTTACGTCTGTAGCTTCCGGTGGAGAGAAGGTAGGCGTCTAGTTCCTTGATTGCTCCTTTCAGTCTCCGTGGTGTAGTGGTAAGACACTCGCCTGGCGTTCCGCGAGCGCTATGTCATGGGTTCGTATCCTGGCCGGGGAGGATTTACTGGGCGCAATTCCTTAACTGTAGCCTCTGTTTAACGCAACAGTAAAATGTGTACTTGGATGAAAAAACGATTCTTTGCGGCAGGGGATCGTATTCCAGGGACCATAGGATTAAGGACTTGCCCGAAACGCTACGCGTACTAGTGGCTGTACATGAATGTAACAACTCTTGTATATATCTCAAAAAAAAAAAAAAAAAAAAAAAAAAAAAACGGCTTGCTTTAGGATCTCGTAGTCATTCTCAGACGCTAAGGTACTAAGAGTAACCACAGCTCTACCTGTGAGATGCACTCTGAGAAGTATAGACCACTGATCTTCAGGCCAGCTAAGTTTTTTAGCTAGGGCCTCAAATGTAGTGAAAAACACATCTATCTCTGTATCAACGAATGGTGGCATTAACTTACTTGCCTGGGAGATGCTAAAGCTTACTGGAGGACTGGCTGTTTGTGGTTGGCGTGTCCTTCCCAATTCCACTTCCTTTCTTTTCTGTTCAACAATGATGTCAGCTTGTTTTTTCTGCGGCTACTAGTTGAAATTCGGTCTTTTTCTTCCCAAGGTCGTACTCGAACTCTAGTTCTTCTTTCTTTAGGGCGGCCTCACGTTCCTTGAATTGTAGAGCTTCTTTCGCCTCACGTTCCTTGAATTGTAGAGCTTCTTTCTGGTGTTCACTCTTAAGGGCAGCTTGTTCTTTCTGGCGTTCACTCTGAAGGGCAGCCTCGCGTTCCTTGAGAACAGCCTCGCGTTCCTTGAGGACAGCCTTGCGTTCCTTGATTGCAGCCTCGCGTTCCTTGAATTGTAGAGCTTTTGTCTGGCGTTCACGTTCAAGGGCACCTTGTTCTTTCTGGTGTTCACGTTCGAGGGTGGCAAGTTGTCGTTGTTCTTTCGCTAGTTCTAACTTTAACTTCATAGCTGCTATAGTATGCCGGTCTGTAATGGAATAGTTTTCGTGAGAATCAGAGTCTATACTTCCATTATCTAAGAGGTGGTCAAGTTATGCAAGTCACTTTTGGTGGCTCCATGGGGAACATCTAGGTGGTACTCATGTGCTAGAGTTTGTAATTCTGTCTTCTTGGCACTAATTAAATTCCCTACTTCATTTGCTGGATCACTACGAAATGCTGGGAGACGAAACATTTTGAGATATCAGATGTACAGAGAATATACCTGTGGTATTATAAGTGTCAATAACAGGATGACGTGGCAACTGGTGACTATCCTGTGGGAATTCAATCGTTAATGTGAAAACAATTAACGTTAATATTAGATGTTAAGTGATTAAATAATCAAAATGCAGAGAAATCTTGTACCCGGTTCTCTATATACGAGAATAAGGGCAAGAAAATCCTACTAAAATAAATGAAACTTTGATAGTTTCAAAAGTGAGAGGTAGTCCAAAACGTAGGGATACCTTGCCGGGTCTCTATAGGACAGAAGCAAGGGGTTTCCTACTTAACTAGATGACACTTACAGAATTAGTGTTCTTTGTGCTCTGGAAAAGAATGCCAATTCCCTACCTGTGTAAGTATCATAATCTCTGACCGACGCGTAGGGGTGCGAGTGTCAACTGGTGACGAGAACTGCTGTTGAGGTCCCAACTAAACAGCGTAGTCCGTGCGAGAGGAACTATGGCCCTCTGCATCCTCCTTCGGTCGGATTACAGAAGATAGGGTACGTGCCCCGAAGACAAACCAAAGTACTAGGGTACCAAAGGGGTGCTCTGCCGTAAATGAGAAATATTCTAGGGACGAGAATAAGGTGGTATACGCGAGTAATAACACCGAGGGATGAATAACAAATTATGAGAGTGACTGTGGCCACCAGACACCACGTAATCCACAGTCATCCAACACTCATAAAATGTTACACTCAGAAAGCAAAAAATACACAGCACCATAAAAATTATTGAAAGTTATGAAATTATTGAAAAGGGACCGTGTAACAAAGTCAAGTACACTTAACACAAATTGAAATGATTGGTTTAATATCAGTACCTGAGTAGTTCTTCCAAGACAAACCTTATTGTGAAGACAACTCCCGGACGGGCCCCATTAATGTGACGAGAAATGTAGGTGTTAAGGCAGTCTTCTCTATGGCTGTTGTAAATGCTAATCACATTAAAAAAAAAAGAGAAACAAAAATGTTGACTGCTTGACGGTTGTCTCCTGTGGTAAAGTGAAAGGGAAAAACAAGCAAAACAAATCTTATAAATAATGAACTTTAATTTACTTTAAACAAATATAAACAAAATAAAGATAATCCCTTGGCTATGTAGAGTGCAGATCAAAAATATATACAAAGACAAATATATACAAAAATATAAACACAATATAAAATAAAATAATGATTACGTTACTCTACAATATCTTGAGATGATTTGATTTGATTTGGAAAATAAGCAAGACAAAAATTAGTTAAAGGTACTGAGAATAGTGGGCTGGCTGAAACCTCTACTAATATACAGGACGTATGCTTATACAGGACGTATGTGCTCTCGAGCGTCAGCTCGAGAGCACAAGAATATTCTGTGGCCAACTGCTCATGCGAGACTATATATAGACGATGCTGATGGCGCTGGAGTCGCATGAAGTCGCTGATTCACTAATGGGCACAGTGTTGGTTTGTAGTGGTCGTTTGGTGATCGACGAGTTGGTGCGCCGACAATGAAGGAGAGGGGTGAGGAGAGTGAGAGTAGGGTAGTGTACCCCCTGTAGAGATGTCTGTTATTCCACTTATATACTATTCTTGAATGTGGTATCATGATGTTGCAGAAGTATAGAAGTAACGCGATGTAGGAAGGAGCAGGCTAAATCTCTCTTGAAAGAGATTTTAGTCACAATATATATATATATATATATATATATATATATATATATATATATATATATATATATATATATATATATATATATATATGTCGTACCTAGTAGCCAGAACGCACTTCTCAGCCTACTATGCAAGGCCCGATTTGCTAAATAAGCCAAGTTTTCATGAAATAATTGTTTTTCGACTACCTAACCTACCTAATCTGACCTAACCTAACTTTAGTTTACATATACACAACTAAATAGAACTTACGCATCTCCGATTTTGTTTATATCTATTTTTGAGTTAGGTGGGTGGGGTGAGGTGGCATAAGTCTTAGTCGACATGAACTTGAAACCGGCCATATACTGCAGGTATGTTGACGACATTTTTACACAGGTACCTGATGTCAGACATCTGCAGGAGCTGAAGGAGGCATTTGAGCAGAGTTCCGTGCTGCGTTTCACTTACGAGATGGAAAAGGATGGGAAGCTGCCCTTTCTAGATGTAACAGTCATGGAAAAGAGCGGAGGTTTCCACACTGCAGTCTACACTAAGGAAACGAACATAGGAATGTGCCTAAATGCCAACAGCGACTGCCCAGACAGGTACAAGAGGAGTGTTGTTAACGCATATGTCGACCGTGCTCTAAGCCACAGCTCAGAATGGAAGCAAGTCGACGAAGAACTCTGTAGGGTAAGGCAGGTCCTAGTCAACAACGGCTTCTCCAATTGTTTCGTCGAAGACATCAAAAGAAGGAAAGTGAAACGCCATGCAACCTCTGAAGAGACAACTAACACAACACCTATACCCCCTATTAGACTATTTTACAGGAACTTCTTTTCCACAGCTCATAAAACAGAGGAAAGGGTCCTGAAAGATATTGTTAATAGAAACGTTATCCCTACAGACAAAAATCAGAGGATACAACTGACGATTTACTATAAAACCAGAAAAACGGCCAGCCTACTCATGAGAAACTCTCCAGACACAAAGCAGAACGCTTTAAAAGAGACCAACGTCGTCTATGCCTTCAAATGTCCACTTGGGGACTGTAAGCTCCAAAAAACCCAGTATATAGGCAAGACAACAACATCTCTTTCTAGGCGTTTAACGATGCCTATACAACAGGGCTCCATTAAGGAACATATAATCTCTTCCCACAACCAAACCATCGCCAGAGAAATCCTAGTAAACAACACAGAAATCATCGATAGA
Source organism: Procambarus clarkii (assembly GCF_040958095.1). Classification (NCBI taxonomy): domain Eukaryota; kingdom Metazoa; phylum Arthropoda; class Malacostraca; order Decapoda; family Cambaridae; genus Procambarus; species Procambarus clarkii. Next base: position 11,064,318 of record NC_091170.1, read on the forward strand.
TACAGCGATAGCAGGCGGCTTGACGTTTGCGAGGCACTACACATTAAGAAGTCAACACCAGCAATCAACAGCCAATTAATGCTCAACTATATTCTACCCACCTCAAGACTCCGCTCCAATATAGAAGCATCAAGAAATATGGACCAATAGGCTTTCTACAATCACTTCCATTTCAAAACCCATTGTTTCGTGTTCTGTCTTGTGTTGATGAAATTAATACCCTATTAATGCCACCTCTTGTTCTGTCTTGTGTTGATGAAATTAATACCCTATTAATGCCACCTCACCCCATCCACTTAACTCAAAAGTAGATATAAACAAAATCGGAGATGCGTAAGTTCTATTCAGTTGTGTATTTGTAAACTAAAGTCTTTGAAAATGTAATAAGTTTTACGAAACGCGCTCAAGTGTCGCGTCAGACTAGAAATAAAAATGAATTTTGGAGAATTGATTTTTGAATTACCTCCAACAGTGAAAAGAAATGTACGAAAGATTGAGAAAATTCGTGTTAGAATCATTAATCTTACTTTTTCGGTCATATTTAATAATATATATATATATATATATATATATATATATATATATATATATATATATATTATTAAATATGACCGAAAAAGTAAGATTAATAATTTTAACACGAATTTTCTCAATCTTTCGTACATTACGCTTCACTGTTGGACAGTGAAGCGTAATGTCAAAAGTCAAAATGTCACTGTCAAAAGACAGTGAGGCTTTCTACAAACACTTCTATTCAATACCCATTGTTTCTGTTCTGTCTTGTGTTGATACTTTTAATACCCTATTAATATCCCCTCTTGTTCTGTCTTGTGTTAATGCCACATCACCCCTCCCACCTCACTCAAATGTAGATATAAAATCAGAGATACGTAAGTTCTAATCAGTTGTGTATTTGTGAAGTCTTTGAAAATGTAATAAGTTTTACGAAACGCGCCCGTGTCGCGTCAGACTAGAAATAAAAATGAATTTTGGAGAAGTGATTTTTGATTTACCTCCAACAGTGAAGCGTAATGTACAAAAGATTGAGAAAATTCGTGTTAGAATTATTAATCTTACTTTTTCGGTCATATTTAATAATATATGTCTACAGGAAAGACTGCTACCAAAATATACTAATATATATATATATATATATATATATATATATATATATACATATATATATATATATATATATATATATATATATATATATATATATATATATATATATATATATATATATATATATATATATATATATATATTGGTGTATACTGGCAGCAGGTTTTCTTTCAAACATGTTTCATTGAATATGACCGCATATTATGTATTTATTATTTTCTGGTTTAGGGCTTCTATCCCTCTAACTATTTTCTTAGCATCAGGGCTTATTAGCTCCTATTTAATTGAAATAGGAGTTCTCCAAAACTCATTTTCGTACTTTTAAGGTGAAGAAAAGAAGTGATTTACTATAGAGTGTATTACACTTATTTGTATAATTTGCACGACGTTTCGAACCTCCATGGTTCATTCTCAAGTGAACAGATCTTACAATACTAGTTGATTTTATACCCGCATTAGGTCAGGTGATAATACAATGAAGGTGAAAACATGGGGGGATACATAAGGGATAAACATAGGGGCTGCAGAAGGCTTATTGGCCCATACGAGGCATCTCCTATCTAAACACAAAGATTAATCCAGTGTACTTGGCCTGTTATGTTGGACAATGTCTTCTGTGTTGGCATCGATATGTTCTTGTCTTGTCCTTACTCTCATGGTGGGTAGAGTAAATAGTTCCGTGATTTGGGTGTTCATGGTAGGTCGCTCTATTCTTATGTGAATTGCCTCAAGAATTTGTAATCTTCTTGAATCTTGGGTTTTGTCTATTATGCAAGTATTCTTGTTCAACATTTCTCTTGTTAGAGTAATGTCATGGGCTTGTCTCATGTGATTCCTAGGGGCACCAGATTGAAGATGGCATGTCAAACGCCTCGTCAGCTTGGTCGACGTCATACCTATGTACTTACATTGAAGGTTACATCCTTCGTGGGGGCAAGTGTACATGTATACAACGCTTGACTGCTGTAGAGGGTTCTCCGTCGGCTTCGGGCTGTTTTTGATAAGGAGTTCGGATGTCTTCTTGGTTTTGTAGAATATTATCAGGTTTATGTTTTGGTTAGGAGTAGTGCTTTTTACTCCTTTACGGATTATTTCTTTCATTATTCTTTCCTCTTTTATATGTTCACTGTGCATGGTTGATTTGTAATATAATTTTATTGGGGGTGTTGTGGTTTCTGTTCTAGGTTCTGAATTATACCAACGGTCCAAGTGTCTTCTTATAGCAGCGTTTATTTCCGCGTTGCTATATCCGTTGTTCACCAATACCTGAGTTACTCTTTCAAACTCTCTACTCACGTTGCTCCATTCAGAGCAGTGGGTAAGCGCTCGACGAATATAAGCATTGAGAACACTGGCTTTGTATCTTTGGGGGCACTCACTTCTACCGTTCAGGCATAATCCTATGTTGGTGGGCTTGGTATATACGTTGGTGCTTAAAGAGGTTCCTGTTTTTGTTATTAGTACATCCAAGAATGGCAGACTGTTATTTTCACTATTTTCATGTGTAAATCGGAGTACTGACTCTCTCTCTAGGTGTCTTTTTAGGTCAATTAGTTCATCTGAGTCTTTTACTATTACGAATATGTCATCTACATAACGGCAGTATACAGTTGGTTTTTGTCTGCTACTGAAGAACCTATCTTCGATGGTTCCCATATAAAAATTAGCAAATAAAACTCCTAAGGGGGAGCCCATTGCTACTCCGTCTATTTGTAAATACATGTCTCCTTGTGGACTGATGAAAGGGGCTTCCTTTGTACATGCTTCGAGAAGACTTTTCAAGTGTGGCTCAGGTATGTCTAATTTGGGGGTGCTCTCGTCTCTGTATACTCTGTCCAGTATCATTCCTATGGTTGTGTCGACTGGGACGTTGGTAAAAAGGGATTCAACGTCCAGGGAAGCGATGATTCCATCGGGCTGGGTAGATTTGATCAATTCTAGGAAATCTGCTGATGATTGTAGACTAAACTTACTTGGAGTGTATGGAGTTAGGAGTTCATTGAGTTTCTTTGCCAGGTGATAAGTTGGGGTTGGTATTTGGCTGATTATAGGGCGTAGTGGGTTACCTGGTTTATGCGTCTTAACATTGCCGTAGGCATATCCTAAGCCATAGTCGCCTTGAAGTTTATTGAAATGCACACTACCTTTCTTTGCGTTGATTGCTGTAATTGTTTTGTTTACTTTCCGCTTAAGGTCTTCTACGGGGTTCCTCGTGATTCGTTGAAATTTGGAGTCGTCACTTAGGATGTCGCTAATTTTCTTCATGTATTCATGGGTAGGAATCAATACATATGCTGCTGTTTTGTCGGCTTTTCTTATTGTTACGTCTTTCAGATTTTTTAGTTGTTTCGCTGCTTCTTTGAGTCGTGGGGTTAAGATTGTAGATGAATATGTTCCTCGTTTTTTCCCTGCTTCTGCAAGTAGTTCAGCTTGAAGTGTGTCAGTGGTAATGACTTTTTTGTTGTCTTCTAGCTTATGGATATCGTCCAGAAGCATTTCGATTTCCAGGCGTTTTTTATGCATCTTTGGTTTAGATAAGAATTGACAATTTAGACCAAGATTTAAGAGGTCTCGTTGGTCCTGGGTAAGATCATAAGAAGTCAGGTTAAAGTAGCCATCTTTAGGACGAGGGATTTTTAGCTGTCCACCGTTTAGGGATGTTAACTTACGGAGTGTCTTTGTTTCTACAAGAGTTTTATGTTGTTGTTTCAGGTTAAATAGTTCACTGTTGATGGTTTGCTTGAGTTGGATAGGGATGTCGTACTGGGTCCATTTGTTTAACAGATGCTCCGCCTGCTCTATAAAGGTTTGGAGGGCTTCCTTCTTCTTGTTTAGTTGATGCCGAATGAGCTCTTGCCTATACCTATAGGTAAACTCTGTATTGCGGACTGCTGGGTCATGTGGGTTTATATTGGTGTATACTGGCAGCAGGTTTTCTTTCAAACATGTTTCATTGAATATGACCGCATATTCTGTATTTATTATTTTCTGGTTTAGGGCTTCTATCCCTCTAACTATTTTCTTAGCATCGGGGCTTAATTGAAATAGGAGTTCTCCAAAACTCATTTTCGTACTTTTAAGGTGAAGAAAAGAAGTGATTTACTATAGAGTGTATTACACTTATTTGTATAATTTGCACGACGTTTCGAACCTCCATGGTTCATTCTCAAGTGAACAGATCTTACAATACTAGTTGATTTTATACCCGCATTAGGTCAGGTGATAATACAATGAAGGTGAAAACATGGGGGGATACATAATTATACAAATTATAAATTATACAAATAAGTGTATTGACAGTTTGAATTATTTGATTGTAAATGCCTTTTCGCTCAAGCGTTAGCTTAGGAATATATGAATGCACATACGACAACAGATCACCCGTGTTGTAATTTTGTTCACGACGCAATTCTACATCGAACGAAGCAGCAGCAGATCGAATCAGTGATGGTATTTCCAATTGATTAAGATCTTTGTTCGCGAATTCTAGGCACAAATCTTCAATCATTATCAACGCTTCATTGTAGATTTTTGCTATAAAATTCATGTGCATATTTGAATTTTCCTTGCGTATTCGACGGATAATATCTTCAGCCATGTGTGATTTATATTTCTCCCATAACACTGTTGGAGATGAAGGAGAGCCGGTGGTTAATATGATTGCAAACAATGCACAAATTTGATTTGGATGTGACGTGTTGGACGCATATTAATGCATACAACCCAGTGTCGGTTGTTCTCCAATAAATTCCGAGCTTGACATGCACTACGGAAAGTGTAAAGTTTCATGTGTTACGCCGCTGACAAATCTCAGTGGCTGGAAAGACGTTGGACCGGGCACATTTACCAACAGCATGCGAAGAAAGAAGCATTCATCTTGATTGGAATGCACAGTGTGTACAGTCTGCCTGCCTCTCGTAGTTTATTTGAATATGCCAAGTTGTCCGTCGACTCGCTCTCCTCGTTTGTGTCGTTCAAATAATTTTCTACTGGGATTCTATGTGTAATACAGAGGCACTTCCGAATACAGCAGTATTTTCGCAAACACGTCATTTTGACATAACGTGAAGAAAGCAGTTAACGTTGTAGCCGGTGGATTCACAGCTGTTGCACATTTGCAGCTGTGAAATAAACGTATTGTCCATTTTCTTATTTTCAAAACAAAAACAAAAAATACTAACGAAATATTTATATTCAAAAACAGATCAATCGTCACAGCTCAATTTCACCACCAATTGCACTGAAAAATAAGCAGAACAGTTAAAAAAAAACGAAATGAAAAACAATGAAAAAAGACAAATAAGCAATACCCATGAAATGAACGGTATGGTAATCAACACAGCTCAATTCCAATGCAATGTTACACAAAATAAATAAATCAAAAGGAAAATAAATAAACATCTATGAAAATTCAATTTATCAATGCAATCGGAAACACTGAAATGGAATCGTAACATATTATGTATAGTGTGTGTGTGTTGTTTGTATGTGCAACAGATGGCACTGTTTGTCAACAAAATTTAATTTTATCGATCACAGGTGTGGTATCTAAGTAATAGGTATATAAAATCATGAATGTATATGACTGGAACGTTGTGTCAAAATTTTAAAGGAATCTGTGAAGAACGTTTGGAGATTAAACCGTGAGTTGCTCTTACGTCCTACAGATGGCGCTGTTTTTTTCCTTTCATATGTGAGGCATGTATATAGTAGGTATATAAAAATACTCGCCTATTCGAATGCAACGTTGTGTGGAAATTTCAAAGCAATCGGAAAAAAAATGTTTCGAAAATTTCCCTCACATGAAAATCACTGGAAAACACAGTTTTTCATAAAAAACATGTTTTTTCCAGTCACAGACATGACATCTATATAGTATTTATATAAAAACCTGCTCGGATGCGAATGGAATGATGTGTGAAATTTTCAAAGCAATCGGTGAAGAATTTTCGGAGATTAGCGATTTTGAACTCACGAACATTTACATTTATATATATATATATATATATATATATATATATATATATATATATATATATATATATATATATATATATATATATATATATATATATATATATATATATATATATATATATATATATATAACTGAAAACTCACACCCTAGAAGTGACTCGAACCCATACTCCCAGGAGCAACGCAACTGGTATGTACAAGACGCCTTAATCCACTTGACCATCACGACCGGACATAATGAGGTGATAGCCGAGGCTATTTGAACCACCCCACCGCCGGCACTCGGATAGTAATCTTGGGCATAGCATTTTACCAAATCACCTCATTCTTTGGTGATTGGTAAGATTTGGTAAAATGCTATGCCCAAGATTACTATCCGAGTGCCGGCGGTGGGGTGGTTCAAATAGCCTCGGCTATCACCTCATTATGTCCGGTCGTGATGGTCAAGTGGATTAAGGCGTCTTGTACATACCAGTTGCGTTGCTCCTGGGAGTATGGGTTCGAGTCACTTCTGGGGTGTGAGTTTTCAGTTGCATATTGTCCTGGGGACCATTCAGGCTTGTTCGCATATATATATATATATATATATATATATATATATATATATATATATATATATATATATATATATATATATATATATATTATTAAATATGACCGAAAAAGTAAGATTAATAATTCTAACACGAATTTTCTCAATCTTTCGTACATTACGCTTCACTGTTGGAGGTAAATCAAAAATTAATTCTCCAAAATTCATTTTTATTTCTAGTCTGGCGCGACACGAGCGCGTTTCGTAAAACTTATTACATTTTCAAAGACTTTAGTTCACAAATACACAACTGAATAGAACTTACGTATCTCAGATTTTATATCTACATTTGAGTGAGGTGGGAGGGGTGATGTGGCATTAACACAAGACAGAACAAGAGGGGATATTAATAGGGTATTAAAAGTATCAACACAAGACAGAACACAAACAATGGGTATTGAATAGAAGTGTTTGTAGAAAGCCTATTGGTCCAAATTTCTTGATGCTTATATATTGGAGCGGAGTCTTGAGGTGGGTAGAATATAGTTGTGCAATAATTGGCTGTTGATTGCTGGTGTTGACTTCTTGATGTGTAGTGCCTCGCAAACGTCAAGCCGCCTGCTATCGCTGTATCTATCGATGATTTCTGTGTTGTTTACTAGGATTAATGCCACATCACCGCTCCCACCTCACTCAAATGTAGATATAAAATCTGAGATACGTAAGTTCTATTCAGTTGTGTATTTGTGAACTAAAGTCTTTGAAAATGTAATAAGTTTTACGAAACGCGCTCGTGTTGCGTCAGACTAGAAATAAAAATGAATTTTGGAGAATTAATTTTTGATTTACCTCCAACAGTGAAGCATAATGTACGAAAGATTGAGAAAATTCGTGTTAGAATTATTAATCTTACTTTTTCGGTCATATTTAATAAAATATGTCTACAGGAAAGACTGCTACCAAAATATACTAATGTTAAAGTGCACGACCCAGCAGCAAGGAATCAAGCCTTCACGATAAAATATCGCCAGGATCTGATTCGTGATCAGATATACAAGGCAGAGAATGAAATCAAAGACAAAAAAACGCAACTACTTCATGCTACAAACGAGTGGAGAAATAGCAACATCGACCATAGTATCCGTACCCGCATTGAACAACACCTCGACATCCTCACAGACCAACATCACCTCAGCACTGAAACAAGAATTATCAAGAAACTAACAACATTATATGGAGGACCTATGGCAATTCCACGACCAAGAGATGGCTTCCTGAACCTTGCAGGAATTAACCTCACTGAGGACCAAGTCACTCTCCTAAATCTGGGCATAAACTGTCATGTTATGTCCAGACCGAGTGAAATGGCCCGGAAAGTGGAGTTGGAAATTCTGTTGGACGACATATTCGACCTCGAGACACAAAAGAAGGTCACTACCAAAGATACCTTACAAGCAGAACTTATTGCAGAAGGAGGAAAGAATCGAGGCAACTACAGAAGCACCATACTGTCCCCCGAGCTTAGAGCGGCAGCTAAAAGCCTTCGTGAGAACAAGGAGATAGTTGTCAGGAGAGGTGACAAGTCGCCAATATATGTCATTCTTAAAAAAGACGAATATCTGGCGAAAATGAACATCATACTCTCTGACCAAACTAAGTTCCAAAGGGTAACGAAGGACACTACAGCCGAATTAAAAGCAAAGGTCAACAAACTGATCGAAACTGTGAACGCCAAGAAATCCGGACTCCACCTGCCAAAGATCATTGGGGAATATAAACCTGGATATGCGTATGGAAATGTCAAGACGCACAAGCCTGGAAACCCACTTCGGCCAATCATTAGCCAGATACCCACACCCACGTACAGATTGGCGAAGCGACTCAACGGCCTGCTGACTCCTTATGTTCCTTGCGCCTTCAGCCTGAAGTCTCCAAAGGAATTTGTGGACTTACTGCGGGGCGCACGGGCCACAGGGATAAGAGCCTCGTTGGACGTAGAATCGCTGTTTACCAACGTACCTGTGGACGAGACAATCGGAATGATAGCCGACAGAGTGTATCGTGATCCAGCCTGTACTCCTCTTGACATGCCAGAAAGTATTCTGAGGAAACTACTCCAAGCTTGTACTAAAGAGGCACCCTTCTTGAGCCCGGATGGGCACATGTATAAGCAAGTAGATGGGGTCGCTATGGGTTCTCCCCTAGGTGTCCTGTTTGCAAACTTCTACATGGGTACCATCGAGCAAAAAGTCTTAGTCGACATGAACTTGAAACCGGCCATATACTGCAGGTATGTTGACGACATTTTTACACAGGTACCTGATGTCAGACATCTGCAGGAGCTGAAGGAGGCATTTGAGCAGAGTTCCGTGCTGCGTTTCACTTACGAGACGGAAAAGGATGGGAAGCTGCCTTTTCTAGATGTAACAGTCATGGAAAAGGGCGGAGGTTTCCACACTGCAGTCTACACAAAGGAAACAAACATAGGAATGTGCCTAAATGCCAACAGCGACTGCCCTGACAGGTACAAGAGGAGTGTTGTTAACGCATACGTCGACCGTGCTCTCAGCCACAGCTCAGAATGGAAGCAAGTCGACGAAGAACTCTGTAGGGTAAGGCAGGTTCTAGTCAATAACGGCTTCTCCAATGGTTTCATCGAAGACATCATAAGAAGGAAAGTGAAAAGCCATGCAACCTCCGAAGAGACAACTAACACAACACCTATACCCCCTATTAGACTATTTTACAGGAACTTCTTTTCCACAGCTCATAAAACAGAGGAAAGGGTCCTGAAAGATATTGTTAATAGAAACGTTATCCCTACAGACAAAAATCAGAGGATACAACTGACGATTTACTATAAAACCAGAAAAACGGCCAGCCTACTCATGAGAAACTCTCCAGACACGAAACAGAACGCTTTAAAAGAGACTAACGTCGTCTATGCCTTCAAATGCCCACTTGGGGACTGTAAGCTCCAAAAAACCCAGTATATAGGCAAGACAACAACATCTCTTTCTAGGCGTTTAACGATGCATAAACAACAGGGCTCCATTAAGGAACATATAATCTCTTCCCATAACCAAACCATCGCCAGAGAAATCCTAGTAAACAACACAGAAATCATCGATAGATACAGCGATAGCAGGCGGCTCGACGTTTGCGAGGCACTACACATCAAGAAGTCAACACCAGCAATCAACAGCCAATTATTGCACAACTATATATATATATATATATATATATATATATATATATATATATATATATATATATATATATATATATATATATATATATATATATATATATATATATATATATATATATATATATATATCTATGTCATACCTAGTGGCCAGAACGTACTTCTCGGCCTACTCTATATTTATATATATATATATATATATATATATATATATATATATATATATATATATATATATATATATATATATATATATATATATATATATATATATATGTCGTACCTAGTAGCCAGAATGCACTTCTCGGCCTACTACGCAAGGCCCGATTTGCCTAATAAGCCAAGTTTTCCTGAATTAATATATTTTCTCTAAATTTTTTCTTATGAAATGATAAAGCTACCCATTTCATTATGTATGAGGTCAATTTTCTTTTATTGGAGTTGAAATTAACGTAGATATATGACCGAACCTAACCAACCCTACCTAACCTATCTTTATAGGTTAGGTAGCCGAAGAAGTTAGGTTAGGTTAGGTTAGGTAGTCGAAAAACAATAATTTTATGAAAGCTTGGCTTATTAAGCAAATTGGGCCTTGCATAGTAGGCCGAGAAGTGCGTTCTGGCTACTAGGTACGACATATATATATATATATATATATATATATATATATATATATATATATATATATATATATATATATTGTGACGATAATCTCCTTCAAGAGATTGAGCCTGCTCTTCCCTCCAAAATACGTCGATATAAATCCCTATACAACTAATATGGAAGAAATATCCAACGACAACAACACCAAGTTTTGCCAGAAACGCAAAACGTAGGCAGCCAGGAACACCTGCTCCACCTCGAACCACCCAAACTACCTGTCTTGTCGCCTGCTCATCGCTGATTGGCTGCGGGTCCAGCTGCAACTGCACTCCACCCACCACACTACTTGATGTCTGGGGACACACGACCACCAGATCTCAGAATATCCAGTGCTTTCATCAGGTTAACACGGCTCGTTGGTAGACTAAGCTGTGGCTTACGTGTACTAAGAGAGGTGATAGCTTAAAGCCAATATTCCTGCACCTCTTATTTGATTGTATATTGCTCACTTGATATTACTCACTTGTCTTCACGTAACTTTTCATTTTGTCATTTGATTATTTTTACTATTTTGATTGATTGATTTTATTATACGAATTTGTATGTCCATTTTATTCATGTTTTGCTTTTCTAATGTAATTAAAATTTCATTGTTAAATGTACTTGTGTTTTGTGTGTCTTCTCATTACCTTACCACAGACGAAGTTCCAGATTTTCTATTCTTTGTTTCTATATGTGACGAGGCCATACCCCTAGCTTTTGAACAGCCGAATACCAACGCGTTACCGTCACAATATATATATATATATATATATATATATATATATATATATATATATATATATATATATATATATATATATATATATATATATATATATATATATATATATATATATATATATATATATATATATATATATATATATATATATATATATATATATATATATATATATATATATATATATATATATATATATATATATATATATATATATATATATATATATGTCGTACCTAGTAGCCAGAACGCACTTCTCAGCCTACTATACAAGGCCCAATTTGCGTAATAAGCCAAGTTTTGATGAAATAATTGTTTTTCGACTACCTAACCTACCTAACCTAACCTAACCTAACTTTTTCGGCTACCTAACCTAACCTAACCTATAAAGATAGGTTAGGTTAGGTTAGGTAGGGTTGGTTAGGTTCGGTCATATATCTACGTTAATTTTAACTCCAATAAAAAATAATTGACTTCATTCATAATGAAATGGATAGCTTTATCATTTCATAAGAAAAAAATTAGAAAAAATATATTAATTCAGGAAAACTTGGCTAATTAGGCAAATCGGGCCTTGCATAGTAGGCCAAAAAGTGCGTTCTGGTTACTAGGTACGACATATATATATATATATATATATATATATATATATATATATATATATATATATATATATATATGTCGTACCTAGTTGCCAGAATGCACTTCTCGGCCTACTATGCAAGGCCCGATTTGCCTAATAAGCCAAGTTTTCCTGAATTAATATATTTTCTCTAATTTTTTTCTTGTGAAATGATAAAGCTACCCATTTCATTACCTATGAGGTCAATTTTTTTTTATTGGAGTTAAAATTAATGTAGATATATAACCGACCTAACCAACCCTACCTAACCTAACCTAAACTATCTTTATAGGTTAGGTTAGGTTTGGTAGCCGAAAAAGTTAGGTTAGGTTAGGTTAGGTAGACGAAAACAATTATTCATGAAAACTTGGCATATTAGGCAAATCTGGCCTTGCATAGTAGGCATAGAAGTGCGTTCTGGCTACTAGGTACGACATATATATATATATATATATATATATATATATATATATATATATATATATATATATATATATATATATATATATATATATATATATATATATATATATATATATATATATATATATATATATATATATATATATATATGTCGTACTTAGTAGCCAGAACTCACTTCTCAGCCTACTATGCAAGGCCCGATTTGCCTAATAAGCCAAGTTTTAATGAATTAATGTTTTTTCGTCTACCTAACCTACCTAACCTAACCTAACCTAGCTTTTTTTGGCTACCTAACCTAACCTTACCTATATATATAGGTTAGGTTAGGTTAGGTAGGGTTGGTTAGGTTCGGTCATATATCTACGTTAATTTTAACTCCAATAAAAAAAAATTGACCTCATACATAGTGAAATGGGTAGCTTTATCATTTCATAAGAAAAAAATTATAGTAAATATATTGATTCAGGAAAACTTGGCTTATTAGGCAAATCGGGCCTTGAATAGTAGGCTGAGAAGTGAGTTCTGGCTACTAGGTACGACATATATATATATATATATATATATATATATATATATATATTTATATATATATCTATATATATATATATATATATATATATATATATATATATGTATATATATATATATATATATATATATATATATATATATATATATATATATATATATATATATAGATATATTCATTTGGGCCTCATTTATCAGAATGAGGTGATTTGATAAAATGCTATGCCCAAGATTACCATCCGAGTTGCCGGCGGGGAAGTGGTTCAAATACCTTCGGCTATCACTTCCTTATGTCCGGTCGTGATGGTCAAGCGGATTAAGGCGTCCTGTAGATATCAGTTGCGTTGCTCCTGGGAGTATGGGTTCGAGTCACTTCTGGGGTGTGAGTTTTCAGTCGCATATAGTCCTGGGGACCATTCAGGCTTGTTCGTATTTGTGTTCCTCACGTGTGCCCCAAAGAATGAGGTGATTTGGTGAAATGCTATGCCCAAGATTACCATCCGAGTTGCCGGCGGGGAAGTGGTTCAAATAGCTTCGGCTACCACTTCCTTTTGTCCGGCCGTGATGGTCAAGCGGATTAAGGCGCCCTGTAGTTACCAGTTGCGTTGCTCCTGGGAGTATGGGTTCGAGTCACTTCTGGGGTGTGAGTTTTCAGTCGCATATAGTCCTGGGGACCATTCAGGCTTGTTCGCATTTGTGTTCCTCACGTGTGCCCCAAAGAATGAGGTGATTTGGTGAAATGCTATGCCCAAGATTACCATCCGAGTTGCCGGCGGGGAATTGGTTCAAATAGCTTCGGCTACCACTTCCTTTTGTCCGGCCGTGATGGTCAAGTGGATTAAGGCGCCCTGTAGTTACCAGTTGCGTTGCTCCTGGGAGTATGGGTTCGAGTCACTTCTGGGGTGTGAGTTTTCAGTCGCATATAGTCCTGGGGACCATTCAGGCTTGTTCGCATTTGTGTTCCTCACGGGTGCCCCAAAGAATGAGGTGATTTGGTGAAATGCTATGCCCAAGATTACCATCCGAGTTGCCGGCAGGGAAGTGGTTCAAATAGCTTCGGCTACCACTTCCTTTTGTCCGGCCATGATGGTCAAGCGGATTAAGGCGCCCTGTAGTTACCAGTTGCGTTGCTCCTGGGAGTATGGGTTCGAGTCACTTCTGGGGTTTGAGTTTTCAGTCGCATATAGTCCTGGGGACCATTCAGGCTTGTTCGCATTTGTGTTCCTCACGTGTGCCCCAAAGAATGAGGTGATTTGGTGAAATGCTATGCCCAAGATTACCATCCGAGTTGCCGGCGGGGAAGTGGTTCAAATAGCTTTGGCTACCACTTCCTTTTGTCCGGCCATGATGGTCAAGCGGATTAAGGCGCCTTGTAGTTACCAGTTGCGTTGCTCCTGGGAGTATGGGTTCGAGTCACTTCTGGGGTGTGAGTTTTCAGTCGCATATAGTCCTGGGGACCATTCAGGCTTGTTTGCATTTGTGTTCCTCACGTGTGCCCCAAAGAATGAGGTGATTTGGTGAAATGCTATGCCCAAGATTACCATCCGAGTTGCCGGCGGGGAAGTGGTTCAAATAGCTTCTGCTACCATTTCTTTTTGTCCGGCTGTGATGGTCAAGCGGATTAAGGCGCCCTGTAGTTACCAGTTGCGTTGCTCCTGGGAGTATGGGTTCGAGTCACTTCTGGGGTGTGAGTTTTCAGTCGCATATAGTCCTGGGGACCATTCAGGCTTGTTCGCATTTGTGTTCCTCACGTGTGCCCCAGAGAATGAGGTGATTTGGTGAAATGCTATGCCCAAGATTACCATCCGAGTTGCCGGCAAGGAAGTGGTTCAAATAGCTTCGGCAACCACTTCCTTTTGTCCGGCCATGATGGTCAAGTGGATTAAGGCGCCCTGTAGTTACCAGTTGCGTTGCTCCTGGGAGTATGGGTTCGAGTCTCTTCTGGGGTGTGAGTTTTCAGTCGCATATAGTCCTGGGGACCATTCAGGCTTGTTCGCATTTGTGTTCCACACGTGTGCCCCAGAGAATGAGGTGATTTGGTGAAATGCTATGCCCAAGATTACCATCCGAGTTGCCGGCAGGGAAGTGGTTCAAATAGCTTCGGCTACTACTTCCTTTTGTCCGGCCGTGATGGTCAAGCGGAATAAGGCGCCCTGTAGTTACCAGTTGCGTTGCTCCTGGGAGTATGGGTTCGAGTCACTTCTGGGGTGTGAGTTTTCAGTCGCATATAGTCCTGGGGACCATTCAGGCTTGTTCGCATTTGTGTTCCTCACGTGTGCCCCAGAGAATGAGGTGATTTGGTGAAATGCTATGCCCAAGATTACCATCCGAGTTGCCGGCAGGGAAGTGGTTCAAATAGCTTCGGCTACCTCTTCCTTTTGTCCGGCCATGATGGTCAAGTGGATTAAGGCGCCCTGTAGTTACCAGTTGCGTTGCTCCTGGGAGTATGGGTTCGAGTCACTTCTGGGGTGTGAGTTTTCAGTCGCATATAGTCCTGGGGACCATTCAGGCTTGTTCGCATTTGTGTTCCTCACGTGTGCCCCAAAGAATGAGGTGATTTGGTGAAATGCTATGCCCAAGATTACCATCCGAGTTGCCGGCGGGGAAGTGGTTCAAATAGCTTCGGCTACCACTTCCTTTTGTCCGGCCGTGATGGTCAAGCGGATTAAGGCGCCCTGTAGTTACCAGTTGCGTTGCTCCTGGGAGTATGGGTTCGAGTCACTTCTGGGGTGTGAGTTTTCAGTCGCATATAGTCCTGGGGACCATTCAGGCTTGTTCGCATTTGTGTTCCTCACGTGTGCCCCAAAGAATGAGGTGATTTGGTGAAATGCTATGCCCAAGATTACCATCCGAGTTGCCGGCGGGGAAGTGGTTCAAATAGCTTCTGCTACCATTTCTTTTTGTCCGGCTGTGATGGTCAAGCGGATTAAGGCGCCCTGTAGTTACCAGTTGCGTTGCTCCTGGGAGTATGGGTTCGAGTCACTTCTGGGGTGTGAGTTTTCAGTCGCATATAGTCCTGGGGACCATTCAGGCTTGTTCGCATTTGTGTTCCTCACGTGTGCCCCAGAGAATGAGGTGATTTGGTGAAATGCTATGCCCAAGATTACCATCCGAGTTGCCGGCAGGGAAGTGGTTCAAATAGCTTCGGCTACCACTTCCTTTTGTCCGGCCATGATGGTCAAGTGGATTAAGGCGCCCTGTAGTTACCAGTTGCGTTGCTCCTGGGAGTATGGGTTCGAGTCTCTTCTGGGGTGTGAGTTTTCAGTCGCATATAGACCTGGGGACCATTCAGGCTTGTTCGCATTTGTGTTCCACACGTGTGCCCCAGAGAATGAGGTGATTTGGTGAAATGCTATGCCCAAGATTACCATCCGAGTTGCCGGCAGGGAAGTGGTTCAAATAGCTTCGGCTACTACTTCCTTTTGTCCGGCCGTGATGGTCAAGCGGATTAAGGCGCCCTGTAGTTACCAGTTGCGTTGCTCCTGGGAGTATTTGTTCGAGTCACTTCTGGGGTGTGAGTTTTCAGTCGCATATAGTCCTGGGGACCATTCAGGCTTGTTCGCATATATATATATATATATATATATATATATATATATATATATATATATATATATATATATATATATATATATATATATATATATATATAGATTGTGGTCACTCTACTGTTCCTACCTATAGGCTCAGAGCTGCCTAGGAATGCTGGCTCTAGAGACTAACTTATCCTATTCAAGGATTGCCACCCTCACACACAAGCTCGCCTTTTCTCTAAGAAACTCTATTAAGGCACTGCCAGCAAGATTCACTTTGCTTGTTATTGTACTCACGTAATTGTGCTTGCGGGGGTTGAGCTTTGACTCTTTGGTCCCGCCTCTCAACTGTCAATCACCTGATGTACAGATTCCTGAGCCTACTGGGCTCTATCATATCTTCATTTGAAACTGTGTATGGAGTCAGCCTCCACCACATCACTTCCTAGTGCATTCCATTTATTAACTACTCTGACACTGAAAAAAATCTTTTTAATGTCTCTGTGGCTTATCTGGGAACTAAGTTTCCACCTGTGTCCCCTTGTTTGTGTCCGTCCCATGCTGAAGAGTTTGTCTTTGTCCACCCTGTCAATTCCCCTGATAATTTTGTAGGTGGTTATCATGTCTCCCCTTACTCTTTTGTTTTCCTGGGATGTGAGGTTCAACTCCTTTAGCCTTTCCTCGTAGCTCATTCCTCTCAGTTCCAGGACGAGCCTGGTAGCATACCGCTGGATCTTCTCTAACTTTGTCTTGGGTTTAACTAGGTATGGACTCCAGGCTGGAGCTGCATACTCCAGGATTGGTCTTACATAAGTGGTATACAGGGTCCTGAACGATTCCTTACACAAGTTTCTAGAGGCAGTTCTTATGTTGGCCAGTCTAGCATATGCCTCTGATGATATCCTTTTGATGTGGGCCTCTAGGGACAGGTTCAGTGTGATATCAACCCCCAGATCTTTCTCTCTATTTAACCCTTAATAGACTTAACCTCCCAGATGATACCTTGTGTTCAGCCTCCTGCACCCATCGCCTAATTTCATCACCTTACACTTTCATGAGTTAAACTTTAGCAGCCATTTTCTAGACCATTCCTCCAGTTTGTCCAGGTCATCATGTAGTCTCTGTTTATCTTCATCCGTCTTGATTCTTCTCATAATTTTTGCACCATCAGCAAACATTGAGCGGAATGAGTCTATACCCTCTGGAAGATCGTTTACATATATTAGAAACAAGATGGGTCCAAGTACTGAGCCCTGTGGGACTCCGCTGGTGACATCTCGCCACTCTGATGTCTCCCCCCCTCACCGTTACTCGATATTTCCGGTTGGTTAAGTACTCCCTTATCTACTGGAGCACCTTACCTTTTACTCCTGCCTGATGCTCCAACTTTTTTAACAGCCTTATATGGGGTACTGTGTCAAAGACTTTTTGGCAGTCCAGGAAAATGCAGTCGGCCCACCCGTCTCTTTCCTGCCTAATTTTTGTTGCCAGGTCATAGGCCACAACTGTTGTTTATTAAACCTGTGAGGCACGATTTACCATCCCTGAACCCATGTTGGTGGTGTGTTACAAAGTTACTTCCCTCCAGATGCTCTACGAGCCTTCTCCTCACGATCTTCTCCATCACCTTGCATGGTATACAAGTTAGGGAAACTGGCCTGTAGTTCAGTGCCTCTTGCCTGTCACCCTTCTAGTATATTGGGACTACGTTAGCTGTCTTCCAACTTTCTGGTAAGTCTCCTGTTTCCAGTGACCTGTTATACACCATAGAGAGTGGCACACTTAGTGCTTCTGCACCTTCCTTTAGTATCCATAGTGAGATTCTGTCAGGTCCAACAGCCTTTGTCACATCCAGCTCCAGCAGACATCTTTTGACCTCATCACTGGTGAGGTCAAATTCCTCCACGGTTGCTTGGTTTGCCTCCTCCTCATTTAGTGTAGGGGCTTCTCCTTGTTCTATTGTGAAAACCTCTAGGAATCTCTTGTTGAGTTCTTCACACACCTCCTTGTCATTCTCTGTGTATCTGTTCTCCCCTTTTCTCACTTTCGTCACTAGTTCCTTCACTGCTGTTTTCCTCCTGATGTGGCTGTGGTCTCTGGAGGTCTCTGGAAGCCCTCTAGAGGCCCCTTGAGACCCCTGGATGTCCCTGGGTGTACTTGGAGGCCTCTGGAGGTCCTTGGAGGCCCCTGGAGTTCTCTGGTGGCCTCCTGGAGGCCCTTTGAGGTCCCTGGAGGCTCCTGGAGGTCTTTGGAGGCCTTCTAAAGGCCCCCTTGAGGCCCCTGGAGGTCTCTGGAGGCCCCTGGAGGTCCCTGGAGGCCCCTGGAGGTCTCTGGAGGCCCCTTGAGGCCTCCAAGGTCTTTGATTGGGTCTTGGCTTTACTCGCTATGTCATTTTCAAACTGTCTCTCTTCTTCCCTCCTCACTCTGAGGTACTCATTTCTGGCCCTCTGGTATCTCTCCCTGCTCTCCGGTGTTCTGTTATTTCTGTAGTTTCTCCATGTTCTTTTACTCAGTTGCTTTGTTACCTTGCATTCCTGGTTGAACCATGGGTTTTTCTGTTGTTTTTCGGTTTTTTCCTTTTGGACGGGGATAAACCGGTATGCAGTTTCCTGGCACTTCTGAGTAACAAAATCCATTATGCCCTGCACATTCTTGTCTCTAAGTTCTGTTTCCCATGGTATTCCCCTGAGGAAGTTCCTCATCTCGTCATATCATCCCTCCGATCCCAGCCTTGGATAGGTTATCCCTACCTCCACCAAGTACTCAAAAATCAGTACACTGTGGTCACTCATTCCTATGGGGGGCTTCTACTTTGACTTCCCTTATTTCTAACTCATTCAGTGTGAATATCAAGTCGAATCTAGCTGGTTCATCATTGCCTCTCACTCTTGTGGGTTCCTTGACATGCTGGGTAAGAAAGTTCCTTGTTGCCACTTCCTAGAGTTTAGCTATCCACATATCCGCACCACCATGTGGGTCCCCATTCTCCCAGTCTATCATTCCATGGTTGAAATCGCCTATGATTAAGAGTCTTGAGCCATTCCTGCAGGCAACTGAAGCTGCTCTCTCTCTATTATATTAATGGTTGCCATGTTGTTCCTATCAAACTCCTGTCTAGGTCTTCTGTCATTTAGGGGAGGGTTGTAAATGACTGCCACTATTATCTTAGGTCCACCCATTGTTATAGTTCCTGTTATGTAATCTCTGAATCCGTCACAGCCCGGAACACAGTCCACAGTGTGTGTGTGTGTGTGTGTGTGTGTGTGTGTGTGTGTGTGTGTGTGTGTGTGTGTGTGTGTGTGTGTGTGTGTGTGTGTGTGTGTGTGTGTGTGTGTATGTGTGTGTGTGTGTGTGTGTGTGTGTGTGTGTGTGTGTGTGTGTGTGTGTGTGTCACCCTCGAAGGATGTATGTCTGTGCGTGTATGTGTGTGTGTCACCCTCGCAGGATGTATGTGTGTGTCACCCTCGTTGGGTGTGTGTGTGTGTACTCACCCACCTAATTGTACTCACCTAATTGTGCTTGCGGGGGTTGAACTCTGGCTCTTTGGTCCCGCCTCTCAACCGTCAATCAACAGGTGTACAGGTTCCTGAGCCTATTGGACTCTATCATATCTACACTTGAAACTGTGTATGGAGTCAGCCTCCACCACATCACTTCCTAATGCATTCCATTTGTCAACCACTCTGACACTAAAAAAAGTTCTTTCTAATATCTCTGTGGCTCATTTGGGCACTCAGTTTCCACCTGTGTCCCCTAGTGCGTGTGCCCCTTGTGTTAAATAGCCTGTCTTTATCAATCCTGTCGATTCCCTTGAGAATCTTGAATGTGGTGATCATGTCCCCCCTAACTCTTCTGTCTTCCAACGAAGTGAGGTTCAATTCCCGTAGTCTCTCCTCGTAGCTCATACCTCTCAGCTTGGGTACTAGTCTGGTGGCAAACCTTTGAACCTTTTCCAGTTTAGTCTTATGCTTGACTAGATATGGACTCCATGCTGGAGCCGCATACTCCACGATTGGTCTGACATATGTGGTATATAATGTTCTGAAAGATTCCTTACACAAGTTTCTAAAGGCCGTTCTTATGTTAGCGAACCTGGCATATGCTGCTGATGTTATCCTCTTGATATGAGCTTCAGGGGACAGGTCTGGCGTGATATCAACCCCAGGTCTTTCTCTCTCTCTGACTCTTGAAGTATTTCATCTCCCAAGTGATACCTTGTATCCTTTTACCTGCTTCCTACCCCTATCTTCATTACATTACATTTGCTTGGGTTAAACTCTAACATCCATTTGTTCGACCATTCCTGCAGTTTGTCCAGGTCTTCTTGAAGCCTCAAGCTGTCCTCCTCTGTCTTAATCCTTCTCATAATTTTGGCGTCGTCAGCAAACATTGAGAGGAATGAGTCTATACCCTCTGGGAGATCATTTACGTATATCAGAAACAGGATAGGTCCAAGCACAGAGCCCTGTGGGACTCCACTGGTGACTTCACGCCATTCTGAGGTCTCACCCCTCACTATAACTCCCTGCTTCCAATTGCTTAGGTACTCCCTTATCCACTGGAGCGCCCTACCAGTTACTCCTGCCTGTTTCTCCAGCTTATGCATCAACCTTTTATGGGGTACTGTGTCAAAGGCTTTCCGACAGTCCAAAAAAATGCAGTCCGCCTATCCTTCTCTTTCTTGCTTAGTCTTTGTCACCTGATCATAGAATTCTATCAAGCCTGTAAGGCAAGATTTACCCTCCCTGAACCCATGTTGATGGGTTGTCACGAAGTCTCTTCTCTCCAGATGTGTTACTAGATTTTTTCTCACAATCTTCTCCATCACCTTGCATGGTATACAAGTTAAGGACACTGGCCTGTAGTTCAGTGCCTCTTGTCTGTCACCCTTTTTAAATATTGGTACTGCATTAGCAGTCTTCCATACTTCTGGTAGGTCTCCCGTTTCCAGTGACCTACTATACACTATGGAGAGTGGCAAGCAAAGTGCTCCTGCACACTCTTTCAATACCCATGGTGAGATTCCATCCGGCCCAACAGCTTTTCTCACATCCAGCTCCAATAGGTGCTTCTTGACCTCATCTCTTGTAATTTCGAACCTTTCCAAGGTCACCTGGTTTACTACCACCTCTCCTAGCGCCCTGACTTCTCCCTGTTCTATTGTAAAGACCTCCTGGAACCTTTTATTGAGTTCTTCACACACCTCTTTGTCATTCTCTGTGTACCTGTCCTCGCCCACCCTAAGTTTCATCACCTGTTCCTTCACTGTTGTCTTCCTCCTGATGTGACTGTGTAGTAGCTTTGGTTCGGTCTTGGCTTTATTAGCTATATCATTTTCATACCTTTTCTCAACTGCTCTTCTCACACTGACATACTCGTTCCTGGTTCTCTGGTATCTCTCTCTACTTTCTGGTGTTCTGTTATTACGGAAGTTCCTCCATGCCCTTTTGTTCAGCTCCTTTGCTTTCATACATTCCCTATTAAACCACAGATTCTTCCTTTGCTTCTCTGTTTTTTCCTGTTGGGCTGGGACAAACCTGCTTACAGCCTCCTGACATTTTTGGGTGACATAGTCCATCATGTCTTGTACGGACTTGGTTCCGAGTTCTGTGTCCCATTGTATATCCCATAGGAATTTATTCATCTCCTCATAGTTTCCCTTTCGGTATGCCAGCCCTTTGTTTCCCAGTTCTTTTTTGGGGGTGATGATTCCTAGCTCAACCAGGTACTCAAAGCTCAATACACTATGATCACTCATTCCCAAGGGGGCTTCCAACTTAACTTCCCTTATATCCGACTCATTTAGGGTAAATATCAGATCAAGCAAGGCTGGTTCATCCCCTCCTCTCGTTCTTGTCGGTCCCTTGACGTGTTGACTTAGAAAGTTTCTTGTTGCCACATCCAGCAGCTTAGCTCTCCATGTGTCTGGGCCACCATGTGGGTCTCTGTTCCCCCAATCTATCTTTCCATGGTTAAAGTCTTCCATGATTAGTAGCCTGGATCCGTTCCTGCTAGCCACAGAAGCTGCTCTCTCTATTATATTGATGGTGGCCAAGTTGTTTCTATCATATTCCTGTCTGGGTCTTCTGACATTCGGTGGGGGGTTATTTATGACTACTACTATAATTTTCTGTCCTCCAGTTGCTATGGTGCCTGATATGTAGTCACTGAAACCTTCACAGTTCTGAATTACCATCTCTTCGAAACTCCAACCTTCTCTTAGTAGCAAAGCTACACCACCTCCTCGTCTCCCTTCTCTCTCTTTCCTCACTACATAGTAGCCCAGTGGAAACACTGCGTTTGTTATGGTGTTTGTTAGCTTTGTTTCTGTGAGTGCTATTATGTCTGGGTTTTCTTCTAGTGCCCATTCTCCGAGTTCACTTGTTTTATTAGTAATTCCATCTATGTTAGTGTACATTGCCTTGAAGCTCACTTTCTTCAGTTCATTTTCTTGTCCCTTTCTTGGCGAGCATTCTGCTGGTGTGGGAAGCTTTTTAGTGGGTGAGATGATCTGTGAGGTGGTTTGCAGGGTTTCAGGGGAGTTTGGGGTGAGGGGTGGAGGTTTCATGGAAGGGGGGACAGGTAGGGTGTGGGTTAAGGAGATAGGTGGGACATGGAGGATACGGGGGTGAGGGGGGAGGAGGGATAGGGAGGGTATGAGATGAAGGGGGAGGGGGACAGGGGGGAAAGGTGGGAGGGGGGACATGATGGGAATGGGGAAGGGATGACAGGGTAAGAATGGGGTGGGGGGGGAGGGAGGGTTGGGTGGGGGCAGGTAGGGTGAGGGGAAGGTAGGGTTTCTATGCAGAGGGGGGCGGTGGGGTTGCCCTCCCCTCTGGTGTTGCTGGGATGCTGGTTTTGGGTTCGCCTTTTGTCTCTAGGACTGTTGTGTTGGGGGCTGTGATTTCCTGGTTTGCTTCTCCCTCCCTGCGCTTCCTTCTTGCCTCTGCTGCCCTGGCTCTCTCCTCCTTCGACCTGTCCCTCTGCAGGAATACTTTCTTGTATCCCTCCACATGCTGCAGTCGACTCTTCCTTCCGAGAATATCCTCCTTCGTGGTTTCGTTTGTAAACACCACCTTTACAAGTCGGTTTCTGTCCTTGTTGTACCATCCCAACCTGAAAACCTTCTCAATGTTTTGTTCAGCCCCTTCCATCTGTAACCCTTTCAGTAGCCCCTGTACTGCCTCTCTATCCTTGCTATTCCATTCTTGCCTGTTGGATCCTTCCTGTTCTTTGATGCCTACAACTACCACTGATCTTTTTCTCTCCAGCAGCTGAGTGGTGCACCTTGCTGCTTCCTGTGAGGTGGCTGCTTGCATCGCTACCTCCCTCACTGTGTCCATTGCTTCTGAGCTCTTTTTCAGTATGTCTGCAAATGTTTCAGGTACAGAGGCATTTCCTTCCAATGTAACATTACCCCCTTCCCTTTGGATGATAATCTGATGCTCGGTCTTTTTATTTTTTTCTGTGAGGGATTTGATCTCCTCCCTTGCTGATGTCAGCTCACTTTGCAGGTTGTTAATTGTAATTCTCATTTCCTGCATCTCCTTCCTGAATTCCTCCAGAACTTGGGTTAACATGTCCCTCGTTTGATCAATTTGGTTGTTCCCTGTGTCCCTGTTGCGTCCACCTGCCATTTTGCCCTTGTCAAGAGAGAGAGAGCAAGAATAGTCCTAGTGTGAGTGGGTGTGGTGGTGGGGGGGGAGTGTTTTGGGTGATTGGGAGTGGTGGTGGGGGGGGGGGAAGTGTGTTGGGAGAGTGAGATGGGGGGTTAAGAGATGGGTGAGGTGTAGTCTTCAGATTACGGCGGGTGGGGGAGGATTAGCGGCTTATCTGGGTTCCCAGTGAGCTCACAGTTGCTGTCCCTGTTACCTGTCTACCACGATTGTATTATTGAATGGAATGCAATAGTGTCTATGATATGATATTATATAAACCTTGTACACTGTTGGAGACTTATGAGAGACACTTACCAGCCAGCCCCCCACAAGCACTCTAGGTGAATACACGGCGTGTCGTCGGTAATCCTGTGAGGTCTTCAGGTCTCCACGTGGGTCCCAGCTGATGCGACTGATGCCTCCTCAAGAAGTCGATCTTCACTAGCTATCTTCTCTAAATTCACTAAGATAATTCACCACGAGATGTGATCAATGTGTTGCATTACAATGCCACTGTTCAATTTACACTGTCCCGATTCTCACTGCACAGTACACCCGCTCCCTTGAACCCTATTGTTCCCTGGTTAACGCGGACCGCTGACCCTACACGTCTGCTCACGATCAAAGCTGACCCAAGACTGTGTGTGTGTGTGTGTGTGTGTGTGTGTGTGTGTGTGTGTGTGTGTGTGTGTGTGTGTGTGTGTGTGTGTGTCACCCTTTCAGGATGTGTGTGTTTGTGTGTCACCCTCGAAGGGTGTGTGTGTGTGTGTCACCCTCGCAGGGTGTGTAGTAGTGTAAATTGAGACATAGACAGTGTGCTCCACCTGCAGCAGGTGTATAGTTGCACACCTGAAGCAGGTAAATGTGTGGTCTACGTATACGGGGGGTTCAGGGGGGACCCCGGGCGTGCGTGTGTGGTGTCGCGCGGTGGTCGTGTGTCGTGGGGGGGTGGCAGGGTGTGTGTCTCTCGTGGGGGGGGGGGGGTCGTATGTCGCTGTGGGTAAAAGTGTAAGTATGTGAGCAGGTGTGGATGTTGAGTAGTTGTATGATGAAAATATAAATGTAGATAGTGTAGAGTTAAGCATGTGTAGATATATATAGTTAAATAAGAGTATGTGGTATATGTTGAGGGGTATAGAGGGGGACCCCTCTCCCAGGAGCGGGGTCCCCCTCTCCTGGGACCCTCCAAATCCTTCCCCCAAGCAGGTAGGGATGGTGGTGAAGGGTAAGGATGGTGGTGAAGGTAGGGATGGTGGTGAAGGGTGGGGATGGTGGTGAAGGTAGGGATGGTGATGAAGGGTAGGAGAGGTGGTGAAGGGTAAGGATGGTGGTGAAGGGTAGGTCCCCCTCAGGAGAAGCAGGTTAAGGAGGGGAGAGGAAGCCGATAGCTTTGACTGATAGTGAGGGTCTCATTCTCGTATTTTTAAACAATATGTCTGCTTTATGTAGGAAGTTCCAGATGGTATATATATATTTTACCCAAAACATATAACTTTCTCACCCAATTCTGTTTGTGTTGTTGGTCTCCGATGTCTTCAGCAGGTGTACGAGGGTGATTAATTTCATGTCAGAGATGATTGTGTTCGCGGCAGGTCGTCTCACCAGCAAATGGGGTGTGTCAATGACCTGTAATAGTTTTTTTTTGTAAACAGGGGTGGGCACTCCTCGCCCCAGCGTGCCCCTCCCATACCTTGCTTCCAGAGCACTAAGGAGCGGCGGCACATAGCCAGCACCACATAGACCTGGGATTTATGTAGTCCTTTTCCTTAGGCAGGTGGGACCGTCGGGCCACTTGTCGCCTCCTGTGTCAAATCCTTCTCCTAATCATATTCCCCTAATTCCTACCTCCAATCCCTCCCAATCCATCCGTCTCAACTGTTTCCTCTGTCTTCTTCTCGGTCCTCCCTAGCTATTGACAGATTGAAGGCCAGTACAACCTCTACTGCCATAAATATCGTGCTCTCAAGTTTCCCTTCGGTGGTCAGCCTAGCTTGTTCCAACGAGTTTGTCGTTACTGCCTAGTTCTACTTTCTGGGAGATGAGCGATCCCGGACAAGTGTCAGGCTTTTCATTGGACAAGATCAGGGGCTTTTGGTTAATTGGGTATATGTGCCAGGAACACCTAGTGGGCGGAGTTCCCCAGGGTAGTGCCAAACGTCATATTGGCTGGACTCTCAGGACTAGAGTGGACCTTTGAACTCATTGGCTCTAGTCTGGGGAGAGGTGTGGCTTTTTTGGGCCTAGGAACTTAGTTGTGGGTGGAGTTGTTTCCACTGGTAAGTTTGTTAAGGAAAAATTTTGGTCCGTGTGCCTTCGGGAGTAACTGGGGGAAAGGTCCCCATCAGGGCCAGAGAGCAGCAGCCACTCAACATCCTGTGGCCGGTTTTTGCAGTTTAAGTTAAAGTGTGCTTGAGTATTATGTCCATCATTGAAATGGTAGGGATGATGGTGAAGGGTAGGAATGGTGGTGAAGGTAGGAATGGTGGTGAAGGTAGGGATGGTGGCGAAGGTAGGGATGGTGGTGAAGGGTAGGGATGGTGGTGAAGGTAGGGATGGTGGCGAAGGGTAGGGATGGTGGTGAAGGGTAGGGATGGTGGCGAAGGGTAGGGATGGTGGCGAAGGTAGGGATGGTGGTGAAGGTAGGGATGGTGGTGAAGGTAGAGATGGTGGTGAAGGGTAGGGATGGTGGTGAAGGTAGGGATGGTGGCGAAGGTAGGGATGATGGTGAAGGTAGGGATGGTGGTGAAGGGTAGGGATGGTGGTGAAGGTAGGGATGGTGGCGAAGGTAGGGATGATGGTGAAGGTAGGGATGGTGGTGAAGGGTAGGGATGGTGGTGAAGGTAGGGATGGTGGCGAAGGTAGGGATGATGGTGAAGGTAGGGATGGTGGTGAAGGGTAGGGATGGTGGTGAAGGGTAGGGATGGTGGTGAAGGTAGGGATGGTGGCGAAGGTAGGGATGATGGTGAAGGGTAGGGATGGTGGTGAAGGGTAGGGATGGTGGTAAAGGTAGGGACGGTGGTGAAGGGTAGGGATGGTGGTGAAGGGTAGGGATGGTGGTAAAGGTAGGGACGGTGGTGAAGGGTAGGGATGGCGGTGAAGGGTAGGGATGGTGGTGAAGGGTAGGGATGGTGGTAAAGGTAGGGACGGTGGTGAAGGGTAGGGATGGTGGTGAAGGGTAGGGATGGTGGTAAAGGTAGGGACGGTGGTGAAGGGTAGGGATGGTGGTGAAGGGTAGGGATGGTGGCGAAGGTAGGGATGGTGGTGAAGGTAGGGATGGTGGTGAAGGTAGGGATGGTGGTGAAGGGTAAGGATGGTGGTGAAGGTAGGGATGGTGGTGAAGGTAGGGATGGTGGTGAAGGTAGGGATGGTGGTGAAGGTAGGGATGGTGGTGAAGGGTAAGGATGGTGGTGAAGGTAGGGATGGTGGTGAAGGGTAGGGATGATGGTGAAGGTAGGGATGGTGGTGAAGGTAGGGATGGTGGTGAAGGGTAGGGATGGTGGTGAAGGTAGGGATGGTGGTGAAGGTAGGGATGGTGGTGAAGGGTAAGGATGGTGGTGAAGGTAGGGATGGTGGTGAAGGGTAGGAGAGGTGGTGAAGGGTGGGGATGGTGGTGAAGGGTAAGGATGGTGGTGAAGGTAGGGATGGTGGTGAAGGGTAGGAGAGGTGGTGAAGGGTGGGGATGGTGGTGAAGGTAGGGATGGTGGTGAAGGGTAGGGATGGTGGTGAAGGTAGGGATGGTGGTGAAGGGTAGGGATGGTGGTGAAGGGTAAGGATGGTGGTGAAGGTAGGGATGGTGGTGAAGGTAGGGATGGTGGTGAAGGGTAGGGATGGTGGTGAAGGGTAGGGATTGTGGTGAAGGGTAGGGATGGTGGTGAAGGTAGGGATGGTGGTGAAGGTAGGGATGGTGGTGAAGGGTAGGGATGGTGGTGAAGGGTAAGGATGGTGGTGAAGGTAGGGATGGTGGTGAAGGGTAGGAGAGGTGGTGAAGGGTGGGGATGGTGGTGAAGGGTAGGGATGGTGGTGAAGGGTAGGGATGGTGGTGAAGGTAGGGATGGTGGTGAAGGGTAGGGATGGTGGTGAAGGGTAGGGATGGTGGTGAAGGTAGGAATGATGGTGAAGGGTAGGGATGGTGGTGAAGGGTAGGGATGGTGGTGAAGGTAGGGATGATGGTGAAGGTAGGGATGGTGGTGAAGGGTAAGGATGGTGGTGAAGGTAGGGATGGTGGTGAAGGTAGGGATGATGGTGAAGGTAGGGATTGTGGTAAAGGTAGGGATGGTGGTGAAGGGTAAGGATGGTGGTGAAGGTAGGGATTGTGGTAAAGGTAGGGATGGTGGTGAAGGTAGGGATGGTGGTGAAGGTAGGGATGATGGTGAAGGTAGGGATTGTGGTAAAGGTAGGGATGGTGGTGAAGGTAGGGATGGTGGTGAAGGGTAGGGATGGTGGTGAAGGGTAGGGATGGTGGTGAAGGGTAGGGATGGTGGTGAAGGGTAGGGATGGTGGTGAAGGTAGGGATGGTGGTGAAGGGTAGGGATGGTGGTGAAGGGTAGGGATGGTGGTGAAGGTAGGGATGATGGTGAAGGTAGGGATGGTGGTGAAGGGTAGGGATTGTGGTGAAGGTAGGGATGGTGGTGAAGGGTAGGGATGGTGGTGAAGGGTAGGGATTGTGGTAAAGGTAGGGATTGTGGTAAAGGTAGGGATGGTGGTGAAGGGTAAGGATGGTGGTGAAGGTAGGGATGGTGGTCAAGGTAGGGATGGTGGTGAAGGTAGGGATGGTGGTGAAGGTAGGGATGGTGGTGACGGGTAGGAGAGGTGGTGAAGGGTAAGGATGGTGGTGAAGGTAGGGATGGTGGTGAAGGGTAGGAGAGGTGGTGAAGGGTAAGGATGGTGGTGAAGGAAGGGATGGTGGTGAAGGGTAAGGATGGTGGTGAAGGGTAGGGATGGTGGTGAAGGGTAGGAGAGGTGGTGAAGGGTAAGGATGGTGGTGAAGGAAGGGATGGTGGTGAAGGGTAAGGATGGTGGTGAAGGGTAGGAGAGGTGGTGAAGGGTGGGGATGGTGGTGAAGGGTAAGGATGGTGGTGAAGGTAGGGATGGTGGTGAAGGGTAGGAGAGGTGGTGAAGGGTGGGGATGGTGGTGAAGGTAGGGATGGTGGTGAAGGGTAGGGATGGTGGTGAAGGTAGGGATGGTGGTGAAGGGTAGGGATGGTGGTGAAGGGTAAGGATGGTGGTGAAGGTAGGGATGGTGGTGAAGGTAGGGATGGTGGTGAAGGGTAGGGATGGTGGTGAAGGGTAGGGATTGTGGTGAAGGGTAGGGATGGTGGTGAAGGTAGGGATGGTGGTGAAGGGTAGGGATGGTGGTGAAGGAAGGGATGGTGGTGAAGGGTAGGGATGGTGATGAAGGTGGAGATGGTGGTGAAGGGTTACCTTGAGGTTACCTTGAGGTTACCTTGAGGTGCTTCCGGGGTTTAGCGTCCCCGCGGCCCGGTCGTCGACCAGGCCTCCTGGTTGCCGGACTGATCAACCAGGCTGTTGGACGCGGCCGCTCGCAGCCTGACGTATGAGTCACAGCCTGGTTGATCAGGTATCCTTTGGAGGTGCTTATCCAGTTCTCTCTTGAACACTGTCAGGGGTCGGCCAGTTATGCCCCTTATGTGTAGTGGAAGCGGGTAGGAAAGGTGGTGAAGTGTAGGGATGGTGGTGAAGAGTAGGGATGGTTATGAAGGAAGGGATGGTGGTGATGTGGGGATGGTGGTGAAGGGTAGGGATGGGGATGAATGGTAGGGATGGTGGTGATGTGAGGTGATGTGTGGGGATGGTGGTGATGGGTCGCATGCATGTTGATGATTCCGAGGATCAACGTCCCCACTGCCCGGTCTCTAACTTTGCCTTTTGGTTTATGGTGTGATCAACTAAACTGTTTGATGCTGCTGCTCATATCTTGTCATATAAGTCACAGCCTGGTTGATCAGATATCATTTGAAGGTGCTTAATAAACTATCTTTTGTACACTCAGAGGTTGGCCAATTTTGGCCTGCATCTGTAGTGGGAGTGTTGAACAAAGTCTCGAGGCTCAGATGCTGATAGAGTTCTCTTTCAGTGTGCTTATTAAAACTCTAGTTTTCAATAGGACCATTTTGCACATCCTGCCATGCCTTCTGATATCGTATGATGTTAATTCTGTGTAGAGTTTGGAACCCAGTCCTTCTTGTATTTTTCGCGTAAAGTGGTCCAATGATTAATTGTTTTATTGAGTGGATTTGCAGCAGTAAATTTCTTTACATGTTCTCTAGCTAAATAATTTCTCCGGCTTTGAATGGTTGTGTCAGTGTCCAACAATATTCCATTCAAGAAATTACTAGTTTCTTAAAAAAAAGTATCATCACTGGTGTGATATATCTTGTTTTGAAGGTTCTTATCAAACCTGACATTTTTCTCACAGTTGTGAGGGTAGGGAAGGCAATGAAGAAGATTGAAGCACACTATAAATAACTGTTATTTGAAGAATTTGTTGTGTGTGTAGGGATGATCACGGCAACCTCCTGGACGTTGTGGTGTGTGTAGGGATGAGCGCGGCAACCTCCTGGACGTTGTGGTGTGTGTAGGGATGATCGCAGCAACCTCCTGGACGTTGTGGTGTGTGTAGGGATGATCGCAGCAACCTCCTGGACGTTGTGGTGTGTGTAGGGATGATCGCGGCAACCTCCTGGACGTTGTGGTGTGTGTAGGGATGATCGCAGCAACCTCCTGGACGTTGTGGTGTGTGTAGGGATGATCGCAGCAACCTCCTGGACGTTGTGGTGTGTGTAGGGATGATCGCAGCAACCTTCTGGACGTTGTGGTGTGTGTAGGGATGAGCGCGGCAACCTCCTGGACGTTGTGGTGTATGTAGGGATGAGTGCAACATCCTCCTGGACGTTGTGGTGTGTGTAGGGATGATCGCAGCAACCTTCTGGACGTTGTGGTGTGTGTAGGGATGAGCGCGGCAACCTCCTGGACGTTGTGGTGTGTGTAGGGATGAGTGCAACATCCTCCTGGACGTTGTGGTGTGTGTATTATTATGATGATGTTGTTTGTTGTCGTTGTTTTTCCTTTCGGACAAACAACCAAAACCCGGAGAGTGCTTACTTTGACCAGGAGATCACCCTGGATGCTTCTGGCACTTGGAGAGGGGCTCAATGTCACACGTGTAGGAGATGCGGCTCCAACACTAGCCTTGTTGTCACGTGCACACACCCACTCGAGCCGCCATGACTCCCCACTCTCTCCTTATGTGGTATGATCTCCTCAATCCCCTTTTATTTGATATTGCTCTGTACTACCTTCTCCACAGCTATGGTTCTTGGTTCTTTCTCTCTCTCTCTCCCTTTCCTATTTTCTGGGAAGCCTCACTAGGACAAAGGCAAACACCAGCAAATTTGAACACATTTACTGACAAGGCACATGGACAATACATATACACGTATAATAATATGAATCCTACACTCTATACTATTGTAGTCAGGTTGCACTCCAATACCATCAGGACTCTGTCATCTGCCTATCAAGTGGTATTCTAACTGTTGTCCCACCACCTATTACTACCAACCTCATCAATTAGGTAAAGTCTTATAAGACAATGTTGCACTATCAGCCCCACCAAGCGGGTAAATCATGTAGTACAATATGATATGGCACTGCCAACTCTGGAACATATAAATATCTGCAGGCAATTCAGCCTATGGCTATAATTCTATAAACAGCAACATAAATATTCCTTGATAAACAACAATGATCAATCAATCACCCTATCAGTCTTAGAACACTTACGTATGTCTCTACAGGTAATCCAGCCTACGGTTGTAACTCTATACTTCAGTATAAACACTCCTTGGCACAAAAATTGTAATCAGTCACCCACCTTTCACTGCGTCTTGCACGATAATGACAACCAAACACTCTACCAACTCCCTACAAGTAATCAACTAGAACTTGCCATCCACGTCTGGAAGTTCACTACCATGACATCTTCAGGTTCTTCTGGATTTATCTACCAGGATCCGCTGCAGCTCTTCTAGGCTGCTACACCATGAAGTCTTCCTTGAGCAACAATGGTGCTTCACCACTGGTATCACAGAAGCATGTGAAACTTCACTCCACAATTCCTCTTCACACAGCTTGAGGTTCTCTTCCTCACTGTATGGCTGCTCTCCCACAGAGCTCAGTACCTTCCACAATCTTGGAGCCTCATCAGCTACTCCCTCTCTGCTGGCTTCGAAGTTCTCAGCAGCACCTTCCCCAGACAAACCTGCAACCCATCGACATGCCAATAAAAATGTTCCTCTATAAACACAAACGAAATAAACCACACAATATGTTTACACCCAACATCTCTCTGCTCTCTTCATGTTGTGAGTGTGGACTCCCCCGTTTGGGCTGGTCCATCCTCCGCCCGGACCCGCGGCCCTTGAGGCAGCTGGCGGCTGGCCCCTCAGTTGCCCTCCAGCAGTTGGAGTGGATGGATATTGCTCCGTCCTCCAGGCTGTTCCTTCATCTTTACTCTCTTATTTTAGGCCTTCTGCCTTAATAAAATATGCCTAATGTATCAATAAACATTCGCTACGATCGCTGGCACACGATCAACTATAGGCAATCACTGTAAACTGGTTAAAATTGTACTTACCGCAAAAAGGTCTCCTGCAGGGCGCTCTTCGTTCTGTGGGCGCTGTGGTGTTTGTGTGTTACTGAGGAAGTCTTGGTTGTAGGGTTGATATAAAGCCATTGCTTGGTTACTGACTTTAATACTTAAGATGTTACATGACTAGTAGCTACCAAGCTTGGCGGGCGTCCTGTACCCTCTCTGTTTTCCTTCTCTGGCGTCTGCTCCGCCGCACATAGAAAACGGATGGTACCATTTTCTGTGAACATGACATCCCTCCTTTTCTTTAAAAAGAATGAATACAGGGTGTCTACCATGCTTGTAGCACAAAGCAAAGTTATTGACACAAAGTAAGTTATTAACATATCAAGAGATATTGCATACATTTAACATTAATTAAGCACACAAAGAATTTAAACAACTTAATCTTTACCACAAAGGATTTCAATGTTAAAAATGCATATGCAATGTTAAACAAACATGAAAGAAACTGTAATACAAAGTTACAAAATATTGAATGAGATATCTGCATTATTCCAACAATATTAAATTTAGTTTAGCATAATAGGTAAATACTTTGCATTACAAAGGAACACAATTAATCATCAAATCGTGTAGGGCGTTTAACATGACGGTTAGGACAAGAGTCCCCAAATACAATAATATCCCTTGATGAATTGTTTATTGAGTTATAACTCATTTTTTCTTTTTCTTTTGCACGACTTTGCACTTCATCATTTTCTATACTAGTTGGAATTACTTTGAAATAAGCCATATTACGTGTTATACTATGATCTCTATTACTAGCTGTTACCATAGTTCCTTTTACACTAATCACTTTATATGGTTTTGTATCATACGGCATATCTAGCTTTCCCTCTTTTTTCTTTTTAACTAGAACAGTATCTCCAGCCTTTATGAATTGTTCTCTTGCACGTTGATGATGAGCAATTTTCATTTTGCCCTTGGCTAGTGCATCCTTCTGAGCGAGACGTTTATCCGTTACCTCGGCTGGCATGACGGGTAGTGAGATCCTCATAGGACGTCCAAATAAAAGTTCGCCAGGCGACTTGCCCAGTGTTCCATGTGGTGTTGCACGGTAGTTCCTGAGAAAAGCATACATAGCTTGTTTCCAGGATCGTCCTTCGGCATGAGCACAGCGTACCGCTTTCATGAGAGGTTGCAGGAATCTCTCAACTTCTCCATTTGCTTGAGGATGTAGTGGCATCACACGGCGGTGTTTGAATCCAATATGCTCAGAAAAGTTGACGAAGTCTTGTCCATTGAATGGCGGTCCATTGTCCATCTTGACAACTTCAGGAATGCCAAAGTTTGAAAAGATCTTATCGAGTTTCGGGATGACAGCCTTTGCAGATGTGGAAGTGATGATTTCTACTTCTGGATAATGTGAGTGATCATCAATGACTACCATCAAGTACTCTCCAGTTGGTAGTGGTCCGCAGAAGTCCATCGATACTTCCGTCCATGGTGCAGCAGGTAGTGGTGAAGGTTGTAGAGGTGTTGGTCTTGAAGTTTCCACTGCAGCTTGGCAAGGGACACAGGCATCATGCATATCCTTTGCTTGACGATCAATGCCAGGAAACCACACCTTTTCTCGTAGCAGCTGTTTGGTCTTAACAAGACCTTGGTGTCCTTGATGTGCAAGCTTCAGAGCACGTTGCTGGAGAACAGCTGGAATGACGATACGAGTACCTCGCAGCACGGTGTCGCGTTGTTGCAAAACACTTAATTCTGTCTGGATGCGTTCAAGTGCTTTGAATGCATCTTGGTCAACTCCTGAGGGTGGGATGCGTGGAAACTTTTTCTTAGTCAATGCATCCACAGTTGCTTGCAGAGTTGGGTCCTCTAGGGTTGCAGTACGGATTTCATCAAGAGTTAGAGCCTTAGGGACTACATCACAAGTTACAGAGTGTACATATTCCTCGGCAACTTGCTGATGCTTGGTGATGGTGAAACTGTTGGCAGGATGTCGACTGATGTAATCAGCGGGATTGCCTGCACCCGGCTTGTATTTCACCGTAAAGTTGTATGGTTGCAGACGAAGAGCCCATCTCTCAATGCGAGCTGGTGGTTTGGACTTTGGATTATTGAAGATGGTCTCCAACGGTTTGTGGTCAGTGACTATCGTGGTGAAGGGCGCACCAAGCAGATACACATTGAAGTGTTCACAGCCCCATACAAGAGCAAGAGCTTCTCTCTCTGTCTGACTGTATCGTTGCTCAACATCTGTGAGAGAACGGCTGGCGTAGGAAATTACTACTCTGGAATCTGGTTGACCAGGTTTGTGTTGGGCTAAAACAGCACCTAAACCAA
This sequence comes from Procambarus clarkii, assembly GCF_040958095.1. Taxonomy (NCBI): domain Eukaryota; kingdom Metazoa; phylum Arthropoda; class Malacostraca; order Decapoda; family Cambaridae; genus Procambarus; species Procambarus clarkii. Next base: position 11,099,277 of record NC_091170.1, read on the forward strand.
CAGGACTAGCATCCACCGTTAACTCAGTGTCCATTGATGGATCAAAATACGCAGCAGTCGCATTCTCTACTAGTGCATCTTTCACAGCATCAAATACATTTTGCTCGATATCGCTCCAGTACCATGATGCATTTTTCTTCAGGAGCTCACGTAGAGGCTTCGTAATGGTAGCAAAATCTGGAATGAAGCGAGAGCAGTAGTTTGCCATTTCCAGAAAACTATGTACTTCAGTGGACGTTGAAGGAGGTGCAGCATTCCTGATATCTGCAACTTTCTTAGGATCTGGAGACAGACCTTTGTCACTAAGTACATGTCCAAAGAATTCAATTTTACGTTGATTGAACTCACACTTTGCTCGGCTTAACGTCAGATTCTTTAAGCGTTGCAATATTGCACGAAGAGCTTTGTCGTGTTCAGCTTGGGTACGGCCATAAACAATGCTGTCATCAGACATGTTGTCAGCATTAGGTATATCTTGCAATACCTGGCTGATGATGTGCTGGAATACCTCGGCAGCACTGTTAATACCAAAACTCAGGCGCTTGTACCTATACAGACCTCGATGTGTCGTAAACGTTGTGATGATAGAACACTAGAAATATAAAATAGTGGCAAGAGGCGGCATCAGTGGTTATAAATCGGGTAACTGGAAACTGGTGACATCAACCTGGGCCACAAGAGGTCACCTGTACTGACCGGGGGACCAGCCTCGCTACCTACGCTAAGTACCTGCCATAAAGTTTGAACAAAATAACACACATAATATTACAAATATACGATATACATATAATATTAAACATATAAATATATATACATATATATTGTTACAAATATACAATATACATATAATATTATAAATATATAGATATATACAACAAAACAGGGCAATATGGGAGTAAATAAACAAATTTGTGGCCACTGTAACAACTTCTTAAAGACGAAGGCAACGGGAATTGAATGTTATATCTGTAAGACTAGATTCCATTCGGCTTGTACAGGAGTGAGTAACACTACGGCACTGAGAGATGGCCACTTGCTCTGGGTGTGTAAAAATGACCTGCCAGCTTGGAATATCCTAAAAAACCTTCTAGATAACATGACGCATGAACGGAAAACATCATTCATTGGAAGCCTACCAGCCATCCAGAAGGAGTGGGAAAGGAACAACAATTCTAATATACAAGGGGCGGAGGCTATAGTCAGGGATGAAACTGAGGCTGAAACTCAGGAAGTTGCAAACTCTGACTCAGTAGGCCAGGATGTAGATGACAGTAAACTAGAAAGTGTACCAGACAGCACTGACAGCTCGATAGGTACAGACACCACGACGGTTCTCGATAGAGCAATTCAGAACAGAAGGACAGACTTATGCAAATTTTATGCAAAGGGCATATGCAGACATAGATATGCTGGTAATAAGAAAGGATTAGAATGCAGTTACCAACATCCCAAAAAATGTTTAAATATGCTTAGGAAAGGTGAGTGTCGATTTGGATCAATATGTAGGTTTTTCCATCCTGACATGTGCCAAACCTCACTGGAGGACAGAAAATGCTATGACCTTAGCTGCCCACACTTTCACGTGAAAGGCACGGAACGCTACATAAAGAGTGGCAAGCAGGATAATGAATTTGGAGGAAACTCTATAAATTTTTTATACCAGACCGGCAGAGAATTCAAAAGGAGCAGCATGGAGAGTGTATGGAACTGGATGCCAGATCCACTGGCATTCCAGAATTACAGATACAATTACCCACCGAAAGGGAACTACAACTACGACAGAAAACTGCCCTACAACAATCAGTACTGGTCAGAACAAACTCATTATGTCCACGATTAATGGACGTGCCGAAAAAGTCTCCCATTCAAACTATCACTAATAGAGTAACCTCATTCATCTTTGCCAACATACAAGGACTGAAAACAAGAACAAACAACAAAGTACAGTTCATAAATGGCCTCCTCACGGAGTCAAATGCAGTATTTGGAGCTTTCACAGAAACCCATGCAGGGGAATTGTTGGACAGTGAGATCTGGATTCCAGGATATAACCTATACAGGTGTGATAGGAAAATTAGGTCACATGGAGGAGTGGGTCTGTATATTAGGGAAGACCTTGTATGCTCGGAGCTCCTAAACGTTACAAATGAGGTGGTAGAGGTACTGGGATTAAAAATAGAGAAAATAAATTTAGTGATTATACTAATATACAAACCGCCAGATGCAACGGCTGAGGAATTCACAGAACAGATAAGCAAAATAGAGAATAGCCTTGATAATTTGGAGAACCCGATACCTGATATTATTTTCCTAGGTGACTTCAACTTGCCTAGTCTCAGGTGGAAAATAGCAAACAATAATATTATACCAGGAAATCTATCAGGACCTAACCAACCACAGATTAGAGAACTATTTAGATTCTGTGACAAATTTTCACTCAATCAGCAGATATCGGAGCCAACGAGAAATGAAAATATTCTAGATCTGGTCTTTACGAACAATGAAGACATTATCAGAGACATTACGATATCAGATACCACATACTCAGATCACAAACTCATTGAAGTGCAAACGACCATCAATACTCAGAATAGACCTAAAACGTTGATAAAGCGAGAGGGGCTATTCAGTAAATTCAATTTTAATAATAAAAGGATAGACTGGGAGATAATAAACAGGGAACTTACAAACATTCCATGGGGAACTGTTCTAAATAATACAAGTCCTACAGAAGGAATAGAAAAACTTACTTCAGAAGCGTATCAAGTCTGTCTGAAACATGTTCCTTTGAGGAAAGCCAGAAAGAGATCTAACGTAGAAAGAGAACGCAGACGACACTATAAACGCAGGAAAAAAATAACGGAACTGCTTATGCAGACACGAATTTCCCGTCAAAGAAGGAATAATTTAAATAGGGAGATTGAAGAAATCGAGCGGAAATTGAAACACTCATATGAAACTGAAGAAAGGCAGTTAGAACAGAAAGCAATTCAGGAAATAAAGAAAAATCCAAAATATTTCTTCTCATATGCGAAATCAAAAGCAAAAACCAATGCCAGTATTGGACCTATTCGTACAAGTGAAGGTTCATACACGGAGGATGACAAAGAAATTAGTGAAATCCTAAAAAAAGCAGTATGAGGACATGTTTAGCACTCCAATAAACAACATGAAGGTGGAAGATCCAGACAATTTCTTTATGCGGGATATTCAAACCCCTGTAAATATAACTGATATAAACACGAGCGCACTAAATTTTGAAAAAGAAATTGAAAACATGCCCATGCACTCGGTCCCAGGTCCAGACTCATGGAATTCAATATTTATAAAGAAATGCAAAGTGCCGGTAGCGCAGGCACTCAGTATAGTGTGGAGGAAGAGCTTGGACACGGGGGAGATACCAGATGCACTTAAAGTAGCAGACATAGCCCCTCTACACAAGGGCAAAGCATTGGCAAAAAATTATAGACCAGTTGCACTAACATCGCAAATCATAAAAGTATTTGAGAGAGTGATTAGGAGTCAGGTCACCAATTTCATGGAGACCAATGACCTTCATAACCCAGGCCAACATGGATTTCGAGCGGGAAGATCGTGCCTCTCACAGCTACTTGAGCACTACGACAAAGTCACTGAGGCATTAGAAAAGAAACAGAATGCTGATGTGATATACACGGACTTCGCAAAGGCTTTCGATAAATGTGACCATGGCGTGATAGCACACAAAATGAAGTCAATGGGAATAACCGGTAAAGTAGGACGCTGGATACTCAGTTTTCTGTCAAACAGGACTCAGCGAGTAACTGTCAACCATATAAAATCTAGTCCAAGTGCAGTGAAAAGCTCTGTACCTCAGGGTACAGTCCTTGCACCACTGCTTTTCCTTATTCTCATATCAGATATAGACAAAAATACAAGTCACAGCTTCGTATCATCCTTTGCAGATGACACAAAAATCAGTATGAAAATTACCTCGGCTGAGGACATTGAAAAACTTCAAGCTGATATTAATAAAGTTTTCGACTGGGCATCAGAAAATAACATGATGTTTAACAGTGATAAATTCCAGGTACTCAGGTACGGTAAAAATGAGGACCTTAAACATAATACAGAGTACAAAACACAATCAAATGTACCCATAGTAGGAAAACAGCATGTAAAGGATTTGGGAATAATAATGTCTGACGACCTAACGTTTAAGGAGCATAACCAAGCAAATATTGCGACAGCCAGAAAAATGATAGGATGGATTACGAGAACTTTCAAATCCAGGGATCCCATCACAATGGTTGTACTCTTCAAGGCACTTGTGTTGTCCCGTCTTGAGTACTGCTCAGTACTCACTTCCCCCTTCAAAGCAGGAGAGATTGCTGAAATAGAGGGAATACAGAGAACATATACGGCACGCATAGACGCAATAAAGCACCTAAATTATTGGGATCGTCTCAAAGCCCTCCAAATGTACTCACTAGAAAGAAGACGAGAGAGATATCAAATAATATACACCTGGAAGATACTGGAGGGCCAAGTACCAAATCTACACAGTAAAATAACAACATACTGGAGTGAACGACATGGAAGAAAATGTAGAATAGAACCAATGAAGAGCAGAGGTGCCATAGGCACAATCAGAGAACACTGTATAAACATCAGAGGTCCGCGGTTGTTCAACGTCCTCCCAGCAAGCATAAGAAATATTGCCGGAACAACCGTGGACATTTTCAAGAGGAAACTAGATTTATTCCTCCAAGGAGTGCCGGACCAACCGGGCTGTGGTGGGTATGTGGGCCTGCGGGCCGCTCCAAGCAACAGCCTGGTGGACCAAACTCTCACAAGTCGAGCCTGGCCTCGGGCCGGGCTTGGGGAGTAGAAGAACTCCCAGAACCCCATCAACCAGGTATCAACCAGGTAAGCGACTCTCATCATCAAGTTCAAGCTGATGATAGCCCTTGTTTAAATCTAACTTGCTGAATACAGTTGCACCATTCAAGCGATAGATCATATCATCTACAGTGGGTGTAGGATGGCGTTCACGCATTATTGCCTTGTTGGGAACACGCATGTCCACACAAATGCGTATCTCATCTGGATTCTTCGGCTTTGGTGGAGTGACAATTGGGCTTACCCATGGTGTTGGGCCTGTTACTGGTTCAATGATATCTAGTTCCATCAGCCTATCCAGTTCGGCATCGACTTTCTTGCGAGTATGGAATGGTTGTCGGCGATGTGGTTGGGCAACTGGAATTACATCTGGGTTGATATGCAGATGTACTTTGCTATCAGTATAACAACCTATGGATTTAAATCGATCAGAAAATTCAGCAACAATAGCATCAACATTGTTTGCAGATTCCACTGCTACAGCATTAGAAAGCTGAAGTAGCCCCAATTTGGTTGAAGTCTTGTAACTGAGAAAAGACTCCTTTGCATTCCTAACAACATGGAATGTTGTAATGAGCATTGCATTCTTTGACTTAATCTCTGCAGTGAAAGTTCCAATCACTGGCAAGGCTACCTTTGAAGCATAGGCGGTGGCTTTGCCATTATAGTTCTCAAGCTTTGGGAACTGTTTTTTAAATTTCTCATAGTGGCACTCAGCAATGGTGTCAATGTTTGATCCTGTGTCAATGAGAACTTTGAGACAAATACCAGCAATGAATACACATGTCTCTGGGTTGTTTGGAAGATCATTCCATTCTGTGATTGCTTGTACTCCATTAGTATAATCACATTCACTGTCATCTGAGACTGGTTGTAATGAAATGTTGTCTTGTACATTATTAACATTCTGGATATGAGGTGCAATATTGTGTTTACCACCTCGACCCCTATGACTTGATCCTCGTACAGTGCTTTTATTCATTGACTGTGGTTTCTTTAGTGCGGAACGACACACAGCACCAAAATGACCTAGTTTTCCACACTCATAGCACTTCTTACCTTGAGCAGGACAAACATTACCTTGGTGTGGGTAGTCTCCTCCACAGTTGTAACATTTATTGTTGACACCCTCTGATGTGGGTCGTTGTGACTGCTTGAGTCTTGTTCCATGACCCCAGTTGTGATGTGGTTCTCGGCTCAATTTACTGTTAGGTTTGCCATGATATCTTCTTTGATTACGGTGTCCTCCCTGAACCTTACGTACCTCATCACTGTTAGTAACAGTGGCAGAACTGTTGTTGGCACTGCACTCCATGACACGAGCATCACGTGCAGCATCTTCCATTCGACGAGCAATATCCAGTATCTTGGTAAGAGAACTTTCATCATCAACAAGTTCTAGAGCTCTTCGACGGAGACGTGTAGATGTGCATGTTTCAATTATTTGCTGTTTGATTTCTTTGTCAACATCAGCAAACTCACAATGGGCTGCTAAACCCTGCAGACGTGTGTGGTATTGATCCACAGTTTCATTAGAGAGTTGTTTTGCTCTCCTGAAATGCATAATTTCCATTGCAGTATTTTGCCTTGGTTTGAAATGTTCTGTTAGTTTGGC
>NC_091170.1:11110772-11143100 GCF_040958095.1 Procambarus clarkii
GACAGCGGTAGCAGTAGAGTCAGCTGGCTGTGGACGTGCGGCTTGTGCACGGGTGGTCACGAGAATCGGAGGAGAAACTTCATCACTCTCTTGAACCTCTGCTGGAACATACTCTAGAATAGGGTTTATTGCACAGAGTTACACACCTGGGGTTTGTCCATGACGATCAGGTTGGTCGGTTGCAGGTCTTCTGCCAAGTCGTTGCCTAGGAGAAGTTGCACTCCAGGCATGGGAAAAGGCTTTTCCCTGACGGCGACTTGGACTTCTCCGTTCACGTAGGGACAATCCAGGTGGACTCTGGTAAGAGGGTATGGAGTGGTAGCAGTGAGGTCAGTGATGAAGACAGTTTCTCCGGTGTAGACGATGTTGGGCACAGCCGACTTCAAGATGATCGATTGAAGAGCCGCTGTGTCCCTCAAGATCTTCAATTTGAAACGTCCCTCCGGATTTGAACCGTTGGCAGAGACAGTTCCAGTATACAGGTGGTTACTGAAAAGAGAAAGATCATTAACATTAACACCAACATTCATCACAGGCTTACCGGACTTAGGAGGAGGTGGTTTGGGTTTCTGTGGGTCAGTGGTTCCCTTGTATTGAGACTTACCACACTTGTCTATGGTATGTCCATAGAGTCTACAATACTTGCAGTACAGTTGCGAACCAGCTTGATCGGGGCTCACTTTCTCGTAACTGTACCACGACTTCTTACTGGAGGATGGTTCGGGTGTCAGCCGGTGGATGAGGCTGTAAGTGTCAGCCGACTTAGCACACTTCAGGTAGTCGGTTTCTTCTTTATCTGCCAAGTAGAGACGGACAGGGGGCGGCACACGTCTCAAGAATTCTTCAACAAGCATCAGGTTGACGAGTTCTGTAAAAGTAGAGACATGTGCTGCTTCCAGCCATTTCATGAAATATCTCCGTTTTGTGTTAGCAAACTCGAGGAAGGTAGTGGTACTTGCCTTCAGGTGGTCACGGAATTTCCTTCTATAACTTTCAGTAGAGAGGAGGTAGGCGTCCAACACTGCTTGTTTCAGAGTGTGGTAGTCATTCTCAGACGCCAAAGTACTGAGTGTGACTGCAGCTCTACCTGTAAGATGGACTCTGAGAAGTGTGGCCCATTGGTCGACAGGCCAACTGAGTTGATTAGCAAGGGTTTCAAAGGTAGTGAAAAACACATCAACTTCTGCTTCTACAAAGGATGGCATTAACTTACTTGCATGTGATATATTAAAACTGACGGGAAGATTGGCAGTAGCTTGCTGGCGTTGAGTGAAGTGTGAAGTTTCCAAGGCGATTTCGCGTTGACGACACTCTAAAGCCAGAGTCGCTTGTTGCTTGTCATGCTCGCGTTGCATCTCCAACTCGCGTTGTTTTGTTTCAAGCTGTACTCTTTCACGTTCACGGAGCAAGGCGACCTCACGTTCGTGGAGGGCGAGTCCCCGTTCGTGTTCTTCTCTCCTCAAGGCAGCTTCACGTTCGTGTTCTTCTCTCCTCAAAGCAGCCTCACGTTCGTGTTCTTCCCTTCGTATGGCAGCAGCTCGTTCTTGCTGTTCGATGGCTTCCCTTTGCTGCTCGCGTTCAATCTTGTCCAGCTCTAGTTTGAGTTTCATTGTTGCCAAGTCAGTTTTATCTGCAATATAGTAAGTTTCATGAGTTTCAGAGTCTATCTTACCTTGTTCTAAATAGTAATCCAGCAACAGGTTGTGTAGGTCATTTTTGTTGGCTTGGTAGGGAACTTCTAGTTGATACTCATGTGCAAGAGTTTGTAATTCAGTCCTCTTGGCACGACTTAAAGTCCCTATTTCACCTGCTGGATTTGCACGGAAAGCTTGGAGACGAAACATGGTGAAATTAGCAAATAAAGGTACACGAATATTCAGTTTATAGTGAATGTCAGAAACAGGACAACGTGGCAACTGATACCTATCCTGTGGGATCTTTAACAATTAAAGTTAAGTACAAGATGTTAAATGATTAATTTAAATCAAAGGCGCAGGAAATCTTGTACCCGGTACTCATGTAAGAGGATAAGGGCAAGAAAATCCTACTAACAAATGAAACAGAGTTTCGAAAACAAATGAAACAGTTAATTGCCTCATAAGTAAAATTGGTAGTCCAAGGATGTAGGCATACCTTGCCAAGTCTCTATAGGACATAAAGCAAGTTTTTCCTACTGAATTTAATATGATACTTACAGAATTAGCGAACTTTTGTGCTCTGAAAAAGTTAGCTAATTCCCTACCGTTGTATGTATCATCATCTCTGACTGACGTGTAGGGGTGCGAGGTGTCAACTGGTGACGAGAACTGCTGCTGAGGTCCCAATTCAGCAACTAAAGTTCGAGCTAGAGGAACTATGGCCCTCTTTGTCCTCCTACAGTCAGATTGCAGAAGATTGGGTGCTCTTGACCCGGGGCAGACCACAGTACCAGGGTACCAATATGATGATCTGTCAAAATGAGAAATATCCAAGGGACAAAGATGGTAAACACGAGTAATAACACGGAGGGAGAGATGACCAATTAAGAGTATGACTGAGGCCTACAGTCACCACGTAATCCAAAGTTGTCTCACCTTCACCATATGTTACTCTCGTAATGCACAATACACCGCACCATATAAAAAATGAAATTGAATATGAAAAATAGTAAAAGCTACGTTAACAAAGTTAAATACGCTTACCATAAATTACCACTTGGCACCAGTACCTGAGTGAAGCTCCCGGACAGGCCCCCATATAATATGTGACTGTAACGCGTTGGTGTTCGGCTGTTCAATGCTAGGGGTATGGCCTTGTCACATAGTATTAAAAAAAAATAGAAAATCTGGAACTTCGTCTGTGGTAAGGTAAGGAGAAGACACACAAAACACAAGTAAATTTTAACAATGGAATTTTAATTACGTTAAATAAACAAAACATGAATAAAATGGACATACAAATTCGTATAATAAAATCAATCAATCAACATAATAAGAATAATTAAATGGCAAAATGAAAAGTTACGTTAAGACAAGTGAGCAATAACAAGAAGTGCAAATAACGTAAGTATTGGTGCAGGAATATTGGCTTTAAGCTATCACCTCTCTTAGTACACGTAAGCCAAAGCTTTAGTCTACCAGGAAGAAGTGTTAACCGTATGAAAGCACTGAATATTCTGAGGACAGAGGTCATGGCGGCCCCAGACATCAAGTAGTATGGTGGGTGAGTGCAGTTGCAGCCAGACCGGCGGCCAATGAGCGAGGAGCCGGCAACAAGACAGGTAGTTTGGCGGTTTGAGGCTGTAGCAGGTGTTCCTGGCTGCATACGTTTTGCGCTCTGGCAAACCTTGGTGGTGTTGTGGTCGTTGTTGGACATTTCTTCCATAGTAGTTTTATATAGATGTAACGGCGTATTTGTGGAGGGAAGAGCAGGCTCAATCTCTTGAAGGAGATTATCGTCACAATATATATATATATATTTTTTTTTTTTTTTAATAGAAGGGGTACCACCTCTGGTGCAAGTGTAGGGACCCATAGCCTCGGAGAAGAAAATAAAGAGTACTCAGAGAAGACCTTGTGGATCCTCACTGAACACTTTGATATTTTCTTCTCCTACCACCCCTATTCTTTTGTTAAGTGTGTATATTTATCTAACTTTATTTCAAAATGTCATTACACAAAAAAAGTTACAATATTTATTACATGCAGGGTACAAGGCTGCTTGTCACAAGTTGAACAGCTCCTCCAGCTCCTCAGATGGCGGGCAGGAACCGTGGATGCAGTGAGCATTTCCTCTCTGGATTGCCACACTAAGGCGCTGAAAAAGAAAACTGGCAGCTCTAGGGTCTCTAGTTGTTTCGATTAGCTTAGACCCCAACTCCTTCAAAAAGCTAGCAGCACTTTTACCCCAGGCACCAAGTGTCTCTGAGGCAATGGGGACAAAATTGTAGTGGTGCTCAAGGTCTCTGTATTTACGTGACTTGGCCGCTTCCCGGTGATTGGCAGCTCCTCCTGCTTGTGTAGCACTGAAGTCAACATAGGTATTGGCTAAAGTTGAAACGCAAGTGTAGTCCCACACCAACTGTCTACCATTCTTCCAGGGGTTCACCGTAATTCCGTCTGGGCGACCGACAGGCTTATCAGAGTTGCGGGACATTAGATAACGGGGCTCTCTCTCTGCTGGACAACCGGCTGTGGTAAGGCTTCTCTTAATAATGTCATTAACCTCGCCGTGTCTTGCATGCCATCCTCCCGTCCTTTGGTAAAGAAGGCCATGCCGACCATATCTGTCGGCCTCTGCCTCGCCGCAAATACACCTGTATTCGGTGTAGATTGGGGCAGCTAGGCGGAGAGCCACGGCAATTCGGAGGGCCTGCGGTGTGAGACGGGTGCCGGTTGCTGACATTAGAGTTGCTAATAGGAAATCACCTGCATGGGGAGCTGCTACAGCTCTAAGTCGGGCAGTGTCATGTGGTGTTGTCGCAGCTTCTAGCAAAGTTGCAGCTTCTTGGTCGGCAATGGGGCGATCCCAGCTGGATTGCTTCTGGGCTTCAGAAGGCGGTGGTTGGGGTGCTGGTCCTGCGAGAGAGACCCATTTGGTTGTGCAGTCTGTGAAGCTGGGATCATGTACCCCAGCCTGTTGAACTAGGTGCTCAGGTAGGATTTCCTTCACCAAGTTGTCAGACCCCACTGAAGAGGACAGGAACGCTGGTACAGCAATTTGTGTTGCTGTGCGCACGCCAAGGCCCCCGAGTCTGACAGGAAGGGAGGCCTATTTCCACTGTGAGTCGCTGAGGGAAAGATTGAGGGCTTTTTCTAGTGTTGATTTCAGCAAGCTGTCATACTCTTCTAATTTAATATTGTTGAAAGATGGCGAACATCTTAGAAAGTAGGTCAGCCTGGGGAGGGACAAGCATCTGGTGATGAGGTAAAGTGCATCATGAGCATCGATGTCTTCAATCCTCTCGTTCATCCTCTTCAGGTCAGTGATCTTCTTACCGAGGACCCCGTCGATATATATATATATATATATATATATATATATATATATATATATATATATATATATATATATATATATATATATATATATATATATATATATATATATATATATATATATATATATATATATATATATATATATATTATATATATATATATATATATATATATTACCTTTCAAACATTACACTATATTTCCACCAAGATTAGGGTCCTCTGAACTTGAGTAGGATCACAGTTTATAAAGAACCCGGTTACGAAAGGTTCGTAGCAATCTCTAACAGTGGCTCAAACGGAGCACGCCCTCTCCTCACGATTTCTTCAGCTCAAGTGATCTCAAGCTCCTCTCAAGCGAGCCTCACACCTCCAGCAAACTCTCCACATCTTATATCAAGTCATTTACCTTTTTTCTTATTCACTGCCCACATTCTTAAATTATCTATTAAATCCAAACACTTATTTTACATATGAATCTTCACCTCTATATTTCCTTGACCTTCTAGTCACGTCAGGCCTGATAGACAAAAAAAAATCTCAAAAGGGAGATTCGTTTTTCAACTACCTGGGATCATAACAGTAGGGATGAGCGCGGCAACATCAAGGACATTGTGGTGTGTGTAGGGATGATCGCAGCAACCTCCTGGACGTTGTGGTGTGTGTAGGGATGATCGCGGCAACCTCCTGGACGTTGTGGTGTGTGTAGGGATGATCGCGGCAACCTCCTGGACGTTGTGGTGTGTGTAGGGATGATCGCGGCAACCTCCTGGACGTTGTGGTGTGTGTAGGGATGATCGCGGCAACCTCCTGGACGTTGTGGTGTGTGTAGGGATGATCGCGGCAACCTCCTGGACGTTGTGGTGTGTGTAGGGATGATCGCGGCAACCTCCTGGACGTTGTGGTGTGTGTAGGGATGATCGCGGCAACCTCCTGGACGTTGTGGTGTGTGTAGGGATGAGTGCAACATCCTCCTGGACGTGGCAGGAACTTCTGATGAAATTTGCGTCATCTTCTAATTCACGATCACTACTATTGGCTGTTTTCAAACTTTTGAGTTATTGAATGAATCTTACTTTTCCCGCTATGCTGGCCTGGTGAGTTTACTTACTTCAGTTCTAATTTTACTGATTGGCACAAGTTGCTCTGATTCAATGTCACCCACGAACAGTTTCATTTGACATTCAGTCATGCCTCATATTGCCATTCACTGAGCACTTCAGCAGAGCCCTAAATTCTGCAAGACTGGGCTGCCAGGAATGTAGTTACTAAGACAAATGGTGTTAGTGAATTTAATGCGAGAAGGCCAACCATTTATGCTAATCAGGGTGTGTTGAGGCAGTTGAACTGCAATGTTGATCTTCGTCTTGACAATCAAGAATCGGATGAAGTCATGAGAACTAAGACAAGCAGTCGTGCTCAGGTTGGTAGAAGTTCAACCATCTATACTAATTAACGTGTATGTATATATATGCAGGTATAAACACCCAATGAACTGTGATTTTGTTATGCATAGTAGATTTTTAATAGACGTTATGCTATGACTAGATTTTGTTTATCTACTCTGGTGCAGTAGGGTATGTAGCCCCAAACCCTCGTCTTTTCTCCCATTTTCCTATATAGTAAAGTTTCATCCCCAATTCTTGGTGGTTAGGTAACCTGCCCCTTCCCTGGGGGCTGGTTATAAGGTTTGCCCACCACGCTTCCCTCTTCACTCTCTGTCTTACTCTGATAAAGGCGAATTGAACCGTAAACGCGTTCAGCACTCTCTAATTATTCACTTGTAGTTATCGGTGTTTTTGTGATCCTTGTTACATATATATGTAGGGATTTATTTATATATATATATATATATATATATATATATATATATATATATATATATATATATATATATATATATATATATATATATATATATATATATCTGCTTTTGTTCACAGCTGCTTTTGGTCACTACATTATAACACCTCAGTTTGTCAGAGGAGGCAGAGATATTATTTCTCATAATGTATGAGAGTTGTTATAATAAATGATATGACGAATCCTTGCGTTTTCACTGCAAGGTTTGCAATTCCAGACAATTATATCTCGTATCACCTTTTCACCCTTCTTTTAAACCTTAGTAAATGTACTTTTATAATTCACTATAATGAATCGGCCCCTTGAGGGGGGGGGCCCGTTTTTCAATCCCTGGAGCCTGATTATCTTCAGTCAGTAGGCAGCTTAGCTTCTTACGATTTCGTCGTATTCTGTATTGCTGCAATCGTTGTTCACAACAATTTGGCGGATTCGTTCAAGTTCCTGGTGCATTCACGGTTCAGTGCATTCACACTCACCGTTCATACATTTTCCTGCATCAGTTGGTTTACGGTACATATCTGAGGTGAACCTTCCCGAGTTATCGTCAACGATAACATCGATGAAAGGAACCTTGCCTCTTTAACTTTTCTCAACAGTGAACTTCAAGCCTGAGAACTCTTGTAGCTTGCCACAATGCCATGTGTGATGGCTTCACAATGATCAATGTGTGATCATTGGAAACACATACGAATATGTCGTCGACGTATTATCAGTAGATACTAAGGTTCAACCCTTCCTTTTGCTTGATGGACGACTCGCACGGACCTGAATGCCTCGGCGAACATAACTTCCAATGGGGACCCCATTGCTACACCATCAACCTGCAAGTAGAGTTTTCCCTCTGGGCACAGTATAAGAGTTTCGGTGGTGCAAGAATATCTCGTAAGATAGTTCGAGGTTCAGTGTTTACCTTAATTTACCTTGAACATAAGGAATTCAAGTGTTTCATCACCCTCTAGTGTGTATATTTATTTCAGGTATGTGGGGGTTTTCTTTTTTGCTTTCACGACTGCAATGCGTACGTCGCCAATGTACATGTGGCAGACACTTCACGAAACTGTCGGAATTAGCAGAATAGAAAATACGAGAGCAACCGTACAGGGCCTGGGACAAGATCGAGTTAGAGTCCTTGAGGGTCTCTTCTCAGACTAGCCTCACCTGGTCCTGCTCCACGTTGATCGTTGGAATCTCCTCAATGATTTAACACTTTAAGGGACCCCTAGGGTCTTCATCACATTTATAGATTAGTGAATTAGGCAACTCGGTGTTGAAGATTACCTAGAGCTGAAGGCTTGAGTAATTGGTTGGCAGTATTCAGAAGTGGTTCAACGGAAACACCGCATAAAGCTTAATAGTAGTTTATTTACTAACTTAACCACTAATACAAAGGGTGCTTGATTTACTTTAGATTGGCGTCAGAAAGGCTATGGTTGTATTAGCGAGACTCTTGATGTCTGGCTAACGACTCGTATCCACTTGTGGAGAAACACCTAACTTAACACAGTTGACAGCCAATCATTAACACGGCACCTAACTGCCGGTATGCAAAGGAATCACAAGAGTTCCAACCAGATACTCGGTAATGATGATATACTCGGTCTTGGCTTTATTAGCTATATCATTTTCATACCTTTTCTCAGCTGCTCTTCTCACACTGACGTACTCGTTCCTGGTTCTCTGGTATCTCTCTCTACTTTCTGGTGTTCTGTTATTACGGAAGTTCCTCCATGCCCTTTTGTTTTGCTCCTTTGCTTTCATACATTCCTTATTAAACCACGGATTCTTCCTTTGCTTCTCTGTTTTTTCCTGTCGGGCTGGGACAAACCTGCTTACAGCCTCCTGACATTTTTGGGTGACATAGTCCATCATGTCTTGTACGGACTTGGTTCCGAGTTCTGTGTCCCAATGTATATCCCATAGGAATTTATTCATTTCCTCATAGTTTCCCTTTCGGTACGCCAGCCCTTTGGTTCCCAGTTTTTTTTTGGGGGTGATAATTCCCAGCTCAACCAGGTACTCAAAGCTCAATACACTGTGATCACTCATTCCCAAGGGGCCTTCCAACTTAACTTCCCTTATATCCGACTCATTTAGGGTAAATATCAGATCAAGCAAGGCTGGTTCATCCCCTCCTCTCATTCTTGTCGGTCCCTTGACGTGTTGACTTAGAAAGTTTCTTGTTGCCACATCCAGCAGCTTAGCTCTCCATGTGTCTGGGCCTCCAAGTGGGTCTCTGTTCCCCCAATCTATCTTCCCATGGTTGAAGTCTCCCATGATTAGAAGTCTGGATCCGTTCCTGCTAGCCACAGAAGCTGCTCTCTCTATTATATTGATGGTGGCCAAGTTGTTTCTATCATATTCCTGTCTGGGTCTTCTGTCATTTGGTGGGTGGTTATATATGACTATTATAATTTTCTGTCCTCCAGTTGCTATGGTGCCTGAAATGTAGTCACTGAAACCTTCACAGTTCTGAATTACCATCTCTTCGAAACTCCAACCTTCTCTTAGTAGCAGAGCTACCCCACCTCCTCCTCTCCCTTCTCTCTCTTTCCTCACTACATTGTAGCCCTGTGGAAACACTGCGTTTGTTATGATTTTCGTTAACTTAACTTTTTCGTTGTGTGTGTGTGTGTGTGTGTGTGTGTGTGTGTGTGTGTGTGTGTGTGTGTGTGTGTGTGTGTGTGTGTGTGTGTGTGTGTGTGTGTGTGTGTGTGTGTGTGTGTGTGTGTGTGTGTGTGTGTGTGTGTGTGTGTACTTACCTAATTGTGCTTGCGGGCACAATTGTGTTAGGCTTTGTCTCTTTCGTCCCGCCTCTCAACTGTCAATAAACTGGTATACAGGTTCCTGAGCCTACTGGGCTCTATCATATCTACATTTGAAACTGTGTATGGAGTCAACCACCACCACATCACTTCCTAGTGCATTCCATATATTAACTACTCTAACACTGAAAAAATTCTTTCTAACGTCTCTGTGGCTCATCTGGGTACTAAGTTTCCACCTGTGTCCCCTTGTTCGTGTCCCACCCGTGCTGAAGAATTTGTCTTTGTCTACCCTGTCAATTCCCCTAAGAATTTTGTAGGTGGTTATCATGTCTCCCCTTACTCTTCTGTTTTCCAGGGATGTGAGGTTCAGCTCCTTAAGCCTTTCCTCGTAGCTCATTCCTCTCAGTTCCGGGACGAGCCTGGTGGCATACCGCTGAATCTTCTCTAGCTTTGTCTTGTGTTTAACTAGGTATGGACTTCAGGCTGGAGCTGCATACTCCAGGATTGGTCTTACATAAGTGGTATACAGGGTTCTGAAAGATTCCTTACACAAGTTTCTAAAGGCAGTTCTTATGTTGGCCAGTCTAGCATATGCCGCTGATGATATTCTTTTGATGTGGGCCTCTGGGGTCAGGTTCGGTGTCATATCAACCCCCAGATCTTTCTCCCTATTTGAATCTTGCAGGATTTCACCTCCCAGATGGTACCTTGTGTTCAGCCTCCTGCTCCCTTCGCCTAATTTCATCACCTTACACTTTCGTGAGTTGAACTTTAGCAGCCATTTTCTAGACCATTCCTCCAGTTTATCCAGGTCATCCTGTAGTCTCTGTCTATCTTCATCCGTCTTGATTCTTTTCATAATTTTTGCATCATCAGCATACATTGAGAGGAATGAGTCTATACCCTCCTGAAGATCGTTTACATATATTAGAAACAGGATGGGTGTGTGTGTGTGTGTGTGTGTGTGTGTGTGTGTGTGTACTCACCTAGTTGTGTTTGCGGGGGTTGAGCTCTGGCTCTTTGGTTCCGCCTCTCAACTGTCAATCAACAGGTGTACAGATTCCTGAGCCTATTGGGCTCTATCATATCTACACTTGAAACTGTGTATGGAGTCAGCCTCCACCACACCACTTCCTAATGCATTCCATTTGTCAACCACTCTGACACTAAAAAAGTTCTTTCTAATATCTCTGTGGCTCATTTGGGCACTCAGTTTCCACCTGTGTCCCCTAGTGCGTGTGCCCCTTGTGTTAAATAGCCTGTTTTTATCTATCCTATCAATTCCCTTCAGAATCTTGAATGTTGTGATCATGTCCCCTTTAACTCTTCTGTCTTCCAGCGAAGTGAGGTTTAATTCCCATAGTGTCTCCTCGAAGCTCATACCTCTTAGCTCGGGTACTAGTCTGGTGGCAAACATTTGAACCTTTTCCAGTTTAGTCTTATCCTTCACTAGATATGGACTCCATGCTGGGGCTGCATACTCCAGGATTGGCATGACATATGTGGTATATGTGAGATTTTTTTTTCTTTGACAATTATCAAAAGAATTAAGTCCTATTGATGTTACGTTAATGGTAACTACCTCGCAAGAGAGGCAGACCTTAAACAGCAAGAGCTGCCAGTGGCAGATATTTAATCTTAAAGCCTAAGATCATAGGACCGCGGGAGCAAACCGCCAGGCGAAACCACTCGGGTAACACCTGTCACTTAGGTCGCTGGCTCCTCCTAGTTGACAACTAATAAAGGGTAGCCGACGGATTCTCACTTCTTATTTATAGAAGTGTGGTGCTGTGCAATGGACTCGAGCTTTAGATACTGACTTGATATTAACATAAGCAGACAAGGCGTAGCAGAACATGAAATGTGGGGCAGTAATATTGGAAGGTTTGACGTAAACGACCGTTTTCTATAACAAACAATTTATTCACAAAACAATAACTAAAACTACTACACAGTGAATTTACGTTACTTTACTGTCACTCCAGTGGCACATTCAAGAACAGCTAATCAACAGCCTGATGGACCCACGGTATCCTTATCCCGTCGTCGCTGACTGAACAATGGCACTAACTGAACAAAGCGGTGCCCACTGGTGACGCAAGCTTACAATCAATATTGTCACGGCTTCCCGGTGATCAACTACTATAATCACAAAACTTGACTGGCGCTCGCTGCCGTCAACGAGGTACCAAGTAACAAGGCGGTTAATCCAAGAATGATAACCCTTTATAAAAATCTTACGTTAACACTTGTCTCTCAGGACACTCAACAACAAAATTTACTCTAATTGAATTTAAACAGTTACGTTAACACACACGTGTCTCAACGACACTTAAATGGCAGCAATAACTCGAAAATCAATTAATTACATCAACTAGAAAGTCAAGCATTCGGTGAGTAATTCCCAATTAATTACTGAATACAACAGCCTATTAATTCAGACGAGTATTGACAAAGCCTAAGCCTACTGTCTCTCAACTGACAGTTCACTTCCGGTCTTACGACAAGATTACCTTAACGAGGGTAGACTACTGTACCACACACAAGGTTACAACACACTCCGTGTAAACAACAACATCAACACCTGGTGAATTCACTAAGTGGCGGTTACTAATTATCTTTAATTAGCTACGAGTGCTTAATCACTCTGTCCACAGACAGATCTGATGAGTCCAACGAATTACAACAGCTTAATTACAGCGCAATTGACTCCGATCATAACAGACCGTCAACCCCTTACGTTAATCAATCAATTAACGACAGCTCGTTAAATCGTTAACACTACGTTAGTCTTCACTTGACAATTCCTCCACTGCGTGAACTTCACTGTGACTGTTGCCTTTACACGTCCCTACGTTAATCCCAACAATGTTCAATGAACAAGTGACCTCGTTAAGTAAATCGTGACCCCCGGTGACGTTAACTGACTTTAATTCTCACGGAATCCTTCACAGTACACAACGCCTTCCACCAAGGACAACCTTGTCTACGGTTTACACACGGTACAACACAGTACATCACAGTACATCCTTGCCACTCACGGCAAAACTTGTAAATGACTTCCCCCAGTAAATTATCTAACAATAATTCACACTTTACCACAACACAACAGTAAAATTTATAAACAAGGGAAACCTCCCTGTTACCACTTTCACTGCTGAAAAAGGGAATCAAATTACAGCGAATTACATACGCAGCACATACAGAAAAATAGAAGCAAATAACTCACTTTACTCTACCGTGTCTCTAGGTGTCCTCACACATGTCAAAAATCACAGTTGGGCCCAACCTCAACTTGATGACGGCAAACAGGGTAAACTCACACGTCTCCAATTCCCATTCACCTCACCAGGTGGTCACAGGGACAGAGGACAGACAGAACACTGGGGGCGAACCCAGCTTCAGAGTTTTATTACCCAACACGGAAACAGTGTACTTACATCAATCATGCGGGCCCGCTACACTCCCACTCACTCACATACACGTCAACCTCACACTCCCACTGCTGCTGCTGGATGATGACGTAGGCGTCCTCACTTCCTACACGTGGTCAGTTGGAGCACTGGGTCCTAGACCACGGGGTTAGTTCCACACACAGAGATCGGGTGGCGCGGACACGCCAGCTTAGGCAGACCAGGGTGCGCGCACAACAGCTGGGATGCGGTACCACGCCCTTCCACTTGACACGGTACCCCAGGATACGACGGTACACGGTGTTACACAGTACACGAGACCCGAGACGGAGTCCTTCACTGTTCTCTTTGGTTTCCTCAGCATTAAAACTTTTAAGGTTTCTCTCATAACACCGAAACCTTCTCTAGCACGTCTCACTGCAGTACCTTCAAGCACAAATACGATAGACGGCGGATGTCACTTTCGTAGCCCGATAATTAACCGCCTCACTCAGTCCAGTTGTTCTAAGATGGCGTCCCACAATTACGCGGCTAGATGTCTCAGTTCACACTGTTCAGTACATGCAACTTTTCGAACTACCGGATTCTTACGGACGGCACACGGAAAGATAGCAAAATGGTAGGCGTGACTATAGTAACATTGCAGGTGGTATTTCCCGATGCTTGGCCTAGCACGGGAGAGTACGTCCTCTCATAGCAACGTTCTAGGTAAGAATATTTTTTCCCGCCAAGACTACCCCTGGGGTACCATGCTGTACCCCTCAGCGTCTTGACCAATCACGGTTCAGCATTCCTGAGGCCCAGGAGCCCTGGCCAATGGCGCACCTGCCCATGACGCTACCCCCCTCTCTCACGAGGTGGACACGTGATAGGGGGGGGGGGGGTTTGGTTTCCAGCCATTAACCCCCCATACCTCCCTCTCTACACTTGACTTGTACAAAAATTTCCCTGAAATCAACTCTCTACTGTAATTTCCTTCACAGACCTGATACAGCGATCAAAATGACATCAATGGCTAGCAAATGTCCTGGGCTGTCCAATGACACCCAACACGACTGTGGAAAAGTTATATACAGAAAGTTGAATCACGGTGCACATCACTGGTGTACTATGCAATTTCGTACTTAATTCAGTGCATGAGAGAGCAGGAAAAATATGTCCCCTGACAGTATACAAAGTTCTGAATGATTCTTTACACAAGTTTCTGAATGTCGTTCGTATGTTGGCCAGCCAGGCATATGCCGCTGATGTTATCCTCTTGATATGTGCTGCAGGAGACAGGACTGGCGTGATATCAACCCCCAAGTCTTTTTCTTTCTCTGACTCCTGAAAAATTTCCTCTCCCAGATGATACCTTGTATCTGGCCTCATGCTCTCTACACCTATCTTCATTACATTACATTTGGTTGGGTTAAACTCTAACAACCATTTGTTCGACCATTCCTTCAGCTTGTCAAGGTCTTCTTGAAGTCTCAAACAGTCCTCTTCTGTTTTATTCCTTCTCATAATTTTGGCATCGTCCGCAAACATTGAGAGAAATGAATTGATACCCTCTGGGAGATCATTTACATATATCAGAAACAAGATAGGACCGAGTACAGAGCCCTGTTGGACTCCACTGGTGACTTCACGCCAATCGGAGGTCTCACCCCTCATCGTAACTCTCTGCTTCCTATTGCTTAGGTACTCCCTTATCCACGTGAGCACCTTATCAGCTACACCTGCCTGTCTTTCCAGCTTATGTATCAGCCTCTTATGTGGTACTATGTCAAAGGCTTTCCGACGATCCAAGAAAATGCAGTCCGCCCAGCCCACTCTTTCTTGCTTAATCTTTGTTCACCTGGTCGTAGAATTCTATTAATTAAGCCAGTTAGGCAAGATTTACCCTCCCTGAACCCATGTTGGCGATTTGTCATGAAGTCCCTTCTCTCCAGACGTGTTACCAGTTTTTTTCTCACGATCTTCTCCATCACCTTGCATGGTATACAAGTCAAGGACACTGGCCTGTAGTTCAGTGCCTCTTGCCTGTCGCCCTTTTTGTATATTGGGACCACATTTGCCGTCTTCCATATATCTGATAGGTCTCTTTTCTCCAGTGACTTACTATACACTATGGAGAGTGGCAAGCAAAGTGCCTCTGCACACTCTTTCAGTACCCAAGGTGAGATCCCGTCTGGACCAACAGCCTTTCTAACATCCAGATCAGGCAGGTGTCTCTTGACCTCCTCTCTCGTAATTTCGAACTCTTCCAAGGCCGCCTGGTTTACCTCCCTTTCTTCTAGCACAGTGACCTCACCTTGTTCTATTGTGAAGACCTCCTGGAACCTCTTGTTGAGTTCTTCACACACCTCTTCGTCATTCTCTGTATACCTGTCCTCGCCTGTTCTCAGTTTCAATACCTGTTCTTTCACTGTTGTTATCCTTCTGATGTGACTGTGGAGTAGCTTTGGTTCGGTCTTGGCTTTGTTTGCTATATCATTTTCAAAACCTTTCTCTGCTTCTCTTCTCACCCTGACGTACTCATTCCTGGTTCTCTGGTATCTCTCTCTGCTTTCTGGTGTTCTGTTAAGTTTATGTGTGTGTGTGTGTGTGTGTGTGTGTGTGTGTGTGTGTGTGTGTGTGTGTGTGTGTGTGTGTGTGTGTGTGTGTGTGTGTGTGTGTGTGTGTGTACTCACCTATTTGTACTCACCTATTTGTGCTTGCCGGGGTTGAGCTTTGGCTCTTTGGTCCCACCTCTCAACTGTCAATCAACTGGTGTACAGATTCCTGAGCCTACTGGGCTCTATCATATCTACATTTGAAACTGTGTATAGAGTCAGCCTCCACCACATAACTGCCTAATGCATTCCATCCGTTAACTACTCTGACACTGAAAAAGTTCCTTCTAACATGTCTGTGGCTCATGTGGGTACTCAGTTTCCACCTGTGTTCCCTTG
This sequence comes from Procambarus clarkii, assembly GCF_040958095.1. NCBI lineage: Eukaryota > Metazoa > Arthropoda > Malacostraca > Decapoda > Cambaridae > Procambarus > Procambarus clarkii. Next base: position 11,126,726 of record NC_091170.1, read on the forward strand.
TTCGCGTCCCACCAGTGTTGAATAGTTTATCCTTGTTTACCCGGTCGATTCCTCTGAGGATTTTGTAGGTTGTGATCATGTCTCCCCTTACTCTTCTGTCTTCCAGTGTCGTAAGATGCGTTTCCCGCAGTCTTTCCTCGTAACTCATGCCTCTTAGTTCTGGGACTAGTCTAGTGGCATACCTTTGGACTTTTTCCAGCTTCGTCTTGTGCTTGACAAAGTACGGGCTCCATGCTGGGGCCGCATACTACAGGATTGATCTTACATATGTGGTTACAAGATTCTGATTGATTCCTTACACAGGTTCCTGAACGCTGTTCTGATGTTAGCCAGCCTCGCATATGCCGCAGACGTTATTCTTTTTATGTGGGGCTTCAGGAGACAGGTTTGGTGTGATATCAACTCCTAGATCTTTCTCTCTGTCCGTTTCATTAAGTACTTCATCTCCTATTCTGTATCCTGTGTCTGGCCTCCTGTTTCCACTGCCTAGTTTCATTACTTTGCATTTACTCGGGTTGAACCTCAACAGCCATTTGTTGGACCATTCACTCAGTCTGTCTAGGTCATCTTGTAGCCCCCTACTATCGTCCTCAGTTTCAATCCTCTTCATAATTTTTGCATCATCGGCAAACATTGAGAGAAACGATTCTATACCCTCTGGGACATCATTTACATATATCAGAAACAGTATAGGTCCAAGGACTGACCCCTGTGGGACTTCACTCGTAACGTCTCGCCAATCTGAGACCTCACCCCTGACACTGACTCGTTGTCTCCTGTTGCTTGGGTACTCCTGTATCCAACGGAGTACCTTCCCTTTCACTCCAGCCTGCATCTCCAGCTTTTTCACTAGCCTCTTGTGTGGCACTGTATCAAAGGCTTTCTGACAATCCAAAAATATGCAGTCTGCCCACCCTTCTCTTTCTTGCCTTATTTTTGTTGCCTGGTCGTAGAATTCAAGTAACCCTGTGAGGCAGGTCCTGCCATCCCTGAATCCATGTTGGTGCTGTGTTACAAAGTTCTTTCGCTCCAGGTGCTCCACTAGCTTTCTTCGCACAATCTTCTCCATCAGCTTGCATGGTATGCAGGTTAGGGACACTGGCCTGTAATTCAGTGCCTCCTGTCTATCCCCTTTCTTGTATATCGGGACTACGTTAGCTGCTTTCCAAATTTCTGGCAGTTCCCCTGTTGCCACTGATTTGTTATACACTATGGAGAGTGGGAGGGACAGTTCTTCTGCTCCTTCCTTTAGTATCCAAGGGGAGATTGCATCTGGGCCTATAGCCTTTGTCACATCCAACTCTAGTAAACACTTCCTTACTTCCCCGCTGGTAATCTCAAACTCTTCCAGTGGTTCCTGGTTAGGTATTCCCTCTCTTATCTCTGGGATTTCTCCTTGCTCTAAGGGGACTTATTTGCGGATAGAGTAAAAGTTGTTCAATTTGTTTATAAATTTATTTATGAAATGGTTATAGAAAGGGCTGCAACTGGTCCAAGTTTCAGCATCATACCCTAAACAGAAAAGGAGAAAAAAATACAGAACGTATTATGCAACGAATTTTCAACATTTTCAAAAAGTTGTAGGGAACACCTGTGCCAACTAAAACCATTTCTATAACACTCAGATATCACATTAGCATGTAATAAAGGATTTATAAATGGTGTTTTAGCCAAAAAGTGTTTAGTGCAATAATATAATTATTCAAAGTTACCCTTCCAAATATATGCAATATATGATGTTTATAAATTTTTATAAAATCAACAAATGGACTTTGGACTAAAATGTCTAAATAGGTTTGTAGAAGCACAAACTCTACATATATGGTGTAATTTGCATGTAAATTGATTAATAAATGAAAGCTGAGAAACACCTTGAAGTTGTAAATTACTTACCTGAGTAAAATAAGATCAAAGTTCGGCCACCTGTAGTCGAGTTTGACATCGACCTATTTCGTTCATAATTGGCACCCTTGTAGATAGGCATCCATTGAGCAAGGTGTGCAAGTTCCATGCACATCCCCTGATAACAAACGAAAAAAAAAAATTGAAAAAAATGGTAATATATATATATATATATATATATATATATATATATATATATATATATATATATATATATATATATATATATTTTACAATTTTTTTCATTTTTTTTTCGTTTGTTATCAGGGGATGTGCATGGAACTTGCACACATATATATATATATATATATATATATATATATATATATATATATATATATATATATATATATATATATATATATATATATATATATATATATACAACTTTAGAACACTTTCCCACCAGGAGACTCGAACCCTAGCCAGCACAGAAGCCTTCCAGCAACTGGCATAACAGGTACGCCTTAACCCGCTCCACCACCTGCTCAGACCCTTAAAAGAGATGGTAATTTCCGAGTATTTAAATACCCCAAAGATCAACACCTCCCAAGAGCACCAGAGCAAGTGAGGGGTCATTTATACGTTAATTTCATCAAGTCCCTGTTAATATGGGAAGACACAGTGTCTCTGCTTAAGGCACAAGTCTCCTAAACACGAGAGTTAAGTATACAACTATAAGTATACAAGTTGTATACTTAACTCTCGTGTTTAGGAGAGTTGTGCCTTTATATATATATATATATATATATATATATATATATATATATATATATATATATATATATATATATATATATATATATATATATATATATATATATATATATATATATATATATATATATATATATATATATATATATATATATATATATATATATATATATATATATATATATATATATATATATATATATATATATATATATATATATATATATATATATATATATATATATATATATATATATATATATATATATATATATATATATATATATAAAGGCACAACTCTCCTAAACACGAGAGTTAAGTATACAACTTGTATACTTATAGTTGTATACTTAACTCTCGTGTTTAGGAGACTTGTGCCTTAAGCAGAGGCACTGTGTCTTCCCATATTAACAGGGACTTGATGAAATTAACGTATAAATGACCCCTCACTTGCTCTGGTGCTCTTGGGAGGTGTTGATCTTTGGGGTATTTAAATACTCGGAAATTACCATCTCTTTTAAGGGTCTGAGCAGGTGGTGGAGCGGGTTAAGGCGTACCTGTTATGCCAGTTGCTGGAAGGCTTCTGTGCTGGCTAGGGTTCGAGTCTCCTGGTGGGAAAGTGTTCTAAAGTTGTATATATATATATATATATATATATATATATATATATATATATATATATATATATATCGTGGGGGTGGGGTGGTCCGGGGCTCTGCTAACACTCGGCTGCTAGGGGCTCAAAAGGCCCAAATACTCAGCCCCTCCAACTCCCTGGATTGACCGGAGTCTCCTTGGTCACACAAGAGAGGACCAACAATGCCCACCTCCGCAGGTCTTTGCTTCCACCACAAAGGGGTGCCACTGATTCACCCTGGAAGCCCTTCAGTCAAACATGGGGAAACTGCTGTTAACAGTTCCGGCCTAGACCCGGGGGGAGTGAAGGAAGACTCAGGCTTACCTATAACCATAACCTCCCTGAGTCTTGCCTGCCAGACAAAAAAGGTTGCAGGAACTCCTTTCCCGCCTGTCTTCTCTATCTTCTTCTTAGCAAGGTCGCCAGCTGGGTTATTATATCTGCGCCCCAGCAACGCAGTTCAGTGGGTGTATTATATATTGTTTGTAGCCAGAAATGTATGCTCATAGAGAAATATCATAAATGGAGGCACACTCAAACACAGTGATAAAATGTGTGGATTTACTGATGCAAATTACATGAACACACACACACAATCACAAGTAATACATGAATATGGAAATATGGATAATGAGTCTGGAGATCGTCAGCCTCTTCTTCCACGACCTCCAACACTCCTTCAGCTGGGCAGGAAGACAGGAGTCTCACACTCTCACAGGAGGGCCTCTTCACCACGTCGGCGCCTCTTCTTCACTGTCCTGCCATCCATACACACTGTCCTCTCTGACAGTCCTGGACTCAAGCTGTCTTGCAGCCTATTCTACTATTAAAGTAATACAGTCTTGCTGCCACATACACAAGTAAATATTGTGGCCTAACTAGCCTACTCATACAAGGGGTAATGGGAGGGAAAATGATCTACCTTACATTCCTGGCTCACGACGCCTGTCCCTCGATGGTGTGAGGTTCCCACGCTTCCTTGGGTCGATCCTTGACGATCCAGGACGTTCCACAGGTCCTCAGGTGTCGTGGAGCCTTCGCGTCGTCGCCGTTCCAATCCCTGAGATTCAGCTGCCCCAATCCTGGTTCATCGATGGGCGCTGAGCTAATCACTATTTTTCCCCACACTCGCCTCTCCCACAAGGCGTTGCTCCTTGTCCTATGCACGGTGTCGTCCTTCCAAGATTCTCGGTGGATGTGACCCCAGTCACAGCTAGGCCTGCCAGCCTCACCTTCCAGACCTCAACGTCCCGCCAGCGGCGCCGCCCAGCGTCGTCGCCGACTATTTTCCAAGTTTGGCACTTCTCTGCTCAATGAACTTGGTTCCTCTTTTGCTTCCCAGAAGCGCAGGGTCTCCAATAACTATGGTGGGCTGTGATGGCTAGTTCAATCCACTGAATGAGGCTTGCAGAGCCTCCAATCCTTGAGAGCAGACCGAGGCGCGTCCTGTCGCTTCCAAGGTCAGATCAACTCTGACGTTGGCGCCGCCCGGGGCACTCGGTGACGTCATGGCGGGCCCTGATTTGTCGCCCGCGACCTACGTCGGCCAATTCGCGATCGGCTAATGTCCCTTCCAAAAGGTCACATCTGCTGTAGGGAATACTGTTTCATTTTATAACAGGGCGCCAATTTTCCTTTATTTACAACTTATAATATAACTTCCTTCCCTTAACTGGCAGCCGGTCTGGTCGCCACATATATCATTAGACTCCCTGAACCTCAGAGAATCAGTAGGGAGAGCTGATATGACTCTTTAAGCCGGCAAACGAAATAAATAGGAGAGGGCACCGTAACATACCCCTCCCCTTAAAATAAGAGTCATATCGGAAGAGCAGCACTCAAGAGGGCAATCTATACTCTTGCTCCCTCCGTTCCTGAAGTGTCACTCCTCCAGTTGGTGACGTGGCTCGTACCACCTTGCCAGTCACTTGCCTCATTGTATCTCCACCTCGCATAGTACCGGGTGTGATGGGTGTTCCCTGAACACCTACAAGAAATCCCCTCTCCGTGGCTACGAGTGTACTCCCACGGCTCGTTACCACTGTAAGATTCAGTGCATGCAGCGCCTCCACCGCGTCGTGCACTCCGAGATAGTCTTGCATTTCCACTACGTCCTACAGGTACTCCATGTTTCCTCTCATGATCTCCTCTTCGCCAATCTTCTCTCTTCTCGGTTCCTCTTCTCCCATAGGTGCGTTGTCTCCTCACAGTGGCACTTGTAACCTGTACTCCATCCAGCAGCTTTCTCTCTTCCACACTAGGCTTTTGCGATGGCCCAATGCCCCTCTGGTTAGGCTGGCGCTTACCCTGGGTGTACCTATTCCCTGCTTTCTTCGTATTGCCTTTCCTATACCACTCGCTCCTTCGTTCCCGACGAACATCTTCACTCCTCCATGAGATTCTCTTCCCTGCAGACGTCTTCTTCGGTTCGTGGTTGGGCTCATCCACCTCCCTGTGGCTCACCTCACCACGGTGGTTCATCTTGCACCTACCACTATTCATCTGGCCGGCATAGGGTGCCTTGCGTCGTGGCTCCTCCACTCTGCCCCTCACTGCCGTTTGCTCATCCACTGAGCTTACTTTATTCACGTTTCTGTATGGAGGGAGTGCGGTCTGCAGCCTCTTCACCGCCCCAGGCGTTTGTACAGCTGCTCCTCGCCACTCCTCCACACGCATCATCAGGCTTAGTCGGAGGTCCTCGTCGGGGTTTTCCACGACCTCCGACGACCTCTCCGCACTCTCGCCCTCGTTGTCGTCGTCCCTGGCGACGTTTCCCCTGGCGAAGTCGGCTTCCTCTCTATCATCTGGAACGACCGATACCTCACCTGGCAGGGTTGTACCGCTGCTTGAAACATAGGCACTCCTGGCCCAATCGGGTTGTATCCTGCCTCCTCCGAGGTCATTACCCAGCACCATCTGTACATGCTCTAGGGGTAACTTAGGGGCTACAGCTACTATAGCATTCTCGACTCCGCAGTCGGCAATCAGCTGTACTTCGTGAAGTGGCAACCTGTATTCCTCCCCCACACTGCGTATCCTCACCACTCCCACAGGTGAATCATTAAATTCCTTGGGGAGAATACTCCTGGTTACCATACTTACGTCAGCACCCGTATCTCGAAGAACGGCAACCTCCACAGGGTCTGACTTTCCAAACTTCACGTTGGCCCCGAAAACGAAGGGATGTTCACCCAACTTCATTTCCCAACCATTCACGTTGGGTCCACTATAATATGGAGTGTGAACAAACACTCTCTCCTCTTCCAACATTAATCCTACATTCCTTTGGTGCTCCTCACACTCGCGGGCATAATGTCCTCTCACGCCACAGTTGTAGCATCGGCTGCCTCCCCTGGGCGGCCACTCGCTAGTCACTCTGGCGGTACCACTTGCAGACGTCCCCTGGGTCCTCCTTGGACTCCCTGTCGTCGTATCCTTGACTGCAGCACTTGCTCCCGAGTTAGGTCCACTGCTCACAGCTTGGGGCTTCCTCCCCGCGTCTCTTGAGCTCTTGAACCGGGTTACTTCATCGGGCACGCTGCTCTTGGGAGAGTCCCCACCCGTCCTCGCTCCTCCTGAACTCCTAAAGTTCCCTCCCGACCTGGGGTAAGGCGAGTGTCTGGGCGGCCCCTCCCTCCTGATATGTAGTGCCTCCTCCAGCATGTCGGCTCGGTCCGCTGCAGCCTTCAGGTCCTTAATACCTGCTTCTCTCACCCTTACTCGCAACTCAGGATGGAGCACCGACATGAACTTCTCCATCACTATCAGTCGTTTGATATCATCCACCGACTCCGCTTCCTCCGCCTTCAACCATCGTATGAATTTCCGTTCCATATCCCTGGCGGTCTCGGCGTAAGTCTTTCCCGACGCTTTTGTACACTCTCTGAACCGCTTCCGGTACATCTCCGGAGTCAGCCGGAATGAATGGAGAACCGCATTCTTAATCGTGTCATAACTAGTACACTCCTCTAGGTCCAGCATGTTATAGGCTTCCCGGGCCTCACCAGTCAACCTGCCCTGGACCAGAGCAGCCCAATCATCTTCCGGCCACTCCTTCAGAGTTGCTATCCGTTCAAAGTGTTCGAAGAACGCCTCAGCTTCTTGTGGTTCGAACGTAGGTAAGTCACGTTCCCTTACCTTGAGGTCATCCCGCCGTGCAGGTAGTGAGGGCAGACCACGCTCAACGCGACGCAATTCGACTTCTTTCTTTGCCTTTATCTCCTCCAGTCGCAGTTGTCTCTCTCCTTCTTCCCGCTGCAGCCAAGCTTCTCTCTCACGCTCCTCTCGCTGCAGCCGTGCTTCTCGCTCACGCTCCTCTCGCTGCAGCCGTGCCTCTCGCTCACGCTCCTCTCGCTGCAGCCGTGCCTCTCGCTCACGCTCCTCTCGCCGCATTTGCGCTTCTCTCTCCTCTCTTCGCAGCTGGGCTTCCAGTTGCATCTTCATTATTTCCAGTTGCAGGCTCCTCTTACTACAGCTGGACCTTCCACTGCTTCCCATGTTCACTGTGAGTTCACTCCACATCGTTAGGCACTTGGGGTGGCTCTAGTCGGGACGGTTCCCCTTGCAACGGCTCTCCTCGGGACGGCTCCTCTTGAGATGGCTCCTCTCCCGTCGCCTCCTCTCGAGCTGTAAGCTGTGCCATGATCTCTATCCTTCGCTCCGCTACCTTAGTCGTCCTCAACCTGATCCCAAAGTGGTTTGCCACTTGTTGGAGCTGGGCCTTGGTACACTCCTCCAAAATTCTCTCGTCCCTTGTGTCAATAAATTTCTTTACTTTGTCCTTCTCCATCTCTATATCATTGAGCATACACGATAGCACAGACAAGTTAGCAGGCACTAATTTCACCGTTTCAGTCCCTTAGCCGGTTGAGTAACAGTACTACTGAATTCACTGGCCACACTGTATTAGTACCCTGGCAACACTTGTCTTGAAATTTGGGCCACACTGTAGCTTGATCCACGCTTCCTGGCGAAGTTCCCAGTTCTTGGCTACTGGGGTTCGAATCCTGGCAAGGTCGCCAGTTCTCTGTCACGTGGGGGTGGGGTGGTCCGGGGCTCTGCTAACACTCGGCTGCTAGGGGCTCAAAAGGCCCAAATACTCAGCCCCTCCGACTCCCTGGATTGACTGAAGTCTCCTTGGTCACACAAGAGAGGACCAACAATGCCCACCTCCACAGGTCTTTGCTTCCACCACAAAGGGGTGCCACTGATTCACCCTGGAAGCCCTTCAGTCAAACACGGGGAAACTGCTGTTAACAGTTCCGGCCTAGACCCGGGGGGGAGTGAAGGAAGACTCAGGCTTACCTATAACCATAACCTCCCTGAGTCTTGCCTGCCAGACAAAAAAGGTTGCAGGAACTCCTTTCCCGCCTGTCTTCTCTATCTTCTTCTTAGCAAGGTCGCCAGCTGGGTTATTATATCTGCGCCCTTGCAACGCAGTTCAGTGGGTGTATTATATATTGTTTGTAGCCAGAAATGTATGCTCATAGAGAAATATCATAAATGGAGGCACACTCAAACACAGTGATAAAATGTGTGGATTTACTGATGCAAATTACATGAACACACACACACAATCACAAGTAATACATGAATATGGAAATATGGATAATGAGTCTGGAGATCGTCAGCCTCTTCTTCCACGACCTCCAACACTCCTTCAGCTGGGCAGGAAGACAGGAGTCTCACACTCTCACAGGAGGGCCTCTTCACCACGTCGGCGCCTCTTCTTCACTGTCCTGCCATCCATACACACTGTCCTCTCTGACAGTCCTGGACTCAAGCTGCCTTGCAGCCTATTCTACTATTAAAGTAATACAGTCTTGCTGCCACATACACAAGTAAATATTGTGGCCTAACTAGCCTACTCATACAAGGGGTAATGGGAGGGAAAATGATCTACCTTACATTCCTGGCTCACGACGCCTGTCCCTCGATGGTGTGAGGTTCCCACGCTTCCTTGGGTCGATCCTTGACGATCCAGGACGTTCCACAGGTCCTCAGGTGTCGTGGAGCCTTCGCGTCGTCGCCGTTCCAATCCCTGAGATTCAGCTGCCCCAATCCTGGTTCATCGATGGGCGCTGAGCTAATCACTATTTTTCCCCACACTCGCCTCTCCCACAAGGCGTTGCTCCTTGTCCTATGCACGGTGTCGTCCTTCCAAGATTCTCGGTGGATGTGACCCCAGTCACAGCTAGGCCTGCCCGCCTCACCTTCCAGACCTCAACGTCCCGCCAGCGGCGCCGCCCAGCGTCGTCGCCGACTATTTTCCAAGTTTGGCACTTCTCTGCTCAATGAACTTGGTTCCTCTTTTGCTTCCCAGAAGCGCAGGGTCTCCAATAACTATGGTGGGCTGCGATGGCTAGTTCAATCCACTGAATGAGGCTTGCAGAGCCTCCAATCCTTGAGAGCAGACCGAGGCGCGTCCTGTCGCTTCCAAGGTCAGATCAACTCTGACGTTGGCGCCGCCTGGGGCACTCGGTGACGTCATGGCGGGCCCTGATTTGTCGCCCGCGACCTACGTCGGCCAATCCGCGATCGGCTAATGTCCCTTCCAAAAGGTCACATCTGCCGTATGGGATACTGTTTCATTTTATAACAGGGCGCCAATTTTCCTTTATTTACAACTTATAATATAACTTCCTTCCCTTAACTGGCAGCCGGTCTGGTCGCCACATATATCATTAGACTCCCTGAACCTCAGAGAATCAGTAGGGAGAGCTGATATGACTCTTTAAGCCGGCAAACGAAAGAAATAGGAGAGGGCACCGTAACAATATATATATATATATATATATATATATATATATATATATATATATATATATATATATATATATATATATATATATATATATATATATATATATATATATATATATATATATATTATTAAATATGACCGAAAAAGTAAGATTAATAATTCTAACACGAATTTTCTCAATCTTTCGTACATTACGCTTCACTGTTGGAGGTAAATAAAAAATCACTTCTCCAAAATTCATTTTTATTTCTTAGTCTCACTGGAGACTAAGAAATAAAAACGAATTTTGGAGAAGTGATTTTTGATTTACCTCCAACAGTGAAGCGTAATGTACGAAAGATTGAGAAAATTCTTGTTAGAATTATTAATCTTACTTTTTCGGTCATATTTAATAATATATGTCTACAGGAAAGACTGCTACCAAAATATACTAATATATATATATATATATATATATATATATATATATATATATATATATATATATATATATATATATATATATATATATATATATATATATATATATATATATATATATATATATATATATATATATATATATATATATATATATATATATATATATATATATATATATATATATATATATCCTGCACATACATATTACAGTTATTACCAACTATCAAATTATAACACTAAAACATACTAACCTATTGAAAAACATACTAACCTATTGACATTGGTCCGAATTGTGGGTCCTCAAGGTCGCACTGCATTGGGCACTAGTAGGCACCTGCATGATTGCTGGATCACCTTCCTCAGAAGCCTGTCTCGGCTTGTTGGAGGGAGGGAGGTCTAGGAAGGTGTGTGAGGAGGGTCTAGGAGGGTTGAGGAAGGTGTGTGAGGAAGGTTGAGGAGGTGTGGTGCGCCACCATCTCTCACTGGATATTACTCTTCGTGCTAAAGCGGCTTTCTTTTACTGATAAAGACGGCGACCGAGTGCCAGATTTGCTGCTCTAATCTTCTGGCACTATCTCTTTATAAGAGTTTGTGCAGTAGACGCAACAATGTGGTATTCCAGGAACGATAATGGAGCGCGCGTCAGAACAGTCCGCACTCTATCAGACACACGAGGTGACTGGGGGCTGGGACCTCCCCTATATCACAGCAAGGGATGAGAAGGTTGCCATTGAGTGTATATTTACTCCTGTGCATCAACCCGTTCTCGCAAATTCGTAAAGTCAATATTGACTTATTAACTACGTGCATAGGTGATATACTAAACATAATAGATACCCTTAAAAAGATTCATAGAAAACACCGACCTTACCTAACCTTGTTAGTATCTTAAGATAAGCATCTTATTGCTTCGTAATTATAATTATTACTTAACCTATACCTATTATAGGTTAGGTAATAATTGTAATTACGAAGCAATAAGATGCTTATCTTAACATACTAAGTAGGTTAGGTAAGGTCGGTGTTTTCTATGAATCTTTTTAAGGGTATCTATTCTTTTAAGTATGTCACCTATGCACATATTGAATAAGTCAATATTAACTTATTAGATTTGCGAGAACGGGTTGTATCCATACATCGATATTTACGACGTTATTACGAAAAATTTGACGTTTAGAACGTACGACGCAATACTCTTGGCGCGCCACAGCCGCGGGGCACCGGATTCTGCACAATTATGCATGGAAATGTCCCATAAATACTTTAATTTATATCATAACATTATCGGGTTTGCGCCAAAGTGTTGCCAGAATGTAGTAGTATTTTTATAAATTTTTCAAAAAGATTCGATTTTTTCCGAATTTTTGCGTTTGATAAGCCCCTCTTGGAACTTCTTATTCAGTTCCTCACACACTTCCTTGTCGTTTGTAGTGAATCCTTCTGCCCCTATCCTTAATTTCATAACCTGTTCCTTTACTGTTGTTTTTCTCCTGATGTGGCTATGTAGCAATTTAGGCTGAGTCTTTGCCTTGCTTGCGATGTCATTTTCGTATTGTCTTTCTGCCTCTCTTCTCATCCTGACATATTCATTCCTGGCATTCTGGTATCTTTCTCTGCTCTCCAGTTTCCTGTTATTCCTATAGTTTCTCCATGCTCTTTTACTTTGCTGCTTAGCTAGCCTACATCTCTGATTAAACCATGGGTTTCTCACCTTCATTTCACTGTTTTCCTTTTGGGCTGGGACAAACTTGTTTGCTGCGTCCTTGCATTTTTGCGTGATGTAGTCCGTCATATCTTGGGCCGTCTTTTCCCTGAGTTCTGTTTCCCATGCTATATCTGTTAGGAATTTTCTCATCTCCTCATAGTTTCCCTTTCGGTATGCTAACCTTTTGGTTTCGGTATCCCTCCTCGAGTTCAATAACCCTTCTTCAATCAGGTACTCAAACACTAACACACTGTGGTCGCTCATTCCTACTGGGGCCTCAAAACCGATTTCTCATGTCAGAGTCGTTCAGGGTGAAGACCAGGTCGAGTCTCGCTGGTTCGTCTTTTCCTCTCATCCTTGGGGGTTCTCTGACATGATGGGTTAAGAAGTTTCTAGTCACCACCTCCAGTAGTTTGGCTTTCCACATATCCTCGCCTCCATGCGGTTCCTTGTTCTCCCAATCAATCCTTCTGTGATTGAATTCCCTCATAATGAGCAGGTGGGATCTATTTCTACAGGCAGCAGAGGCTGCCCTCTCAATTATAGTGTTAACTGCCATGTTGTTGTTTTCGTACTCTTGACTGGGTCTTCTGTCATTTGGTGGAGGGTTATATATTACTGCTAATACTATCCTTGGTCCTCCCATTGTCATGGTGCCTGCTATGTAGTCTTTGAAACCCTCACAGCCTGGGATATCCATCTCCTTAAAATTCCATTCCTTTCTCATGAGTAGGGCCACTCCTCCTCCTCCCCTACTTTCCCTCTCTTTCCTTATTACTGTGTACTCCTGGGGAAACACGGCATTCGTCATGATTCCAGAGAGTTGTTTCAGTGAGTCCGATTACATCTGGGTTCACTTCTTGTGCTCTTTCCCTTAGTTCACTTGCCTTGCTTGTGATCCCATCTATGTTCGAGTACATTGCCCTGAAACTGACTCTCTTCTGCTTCTCCTCTGGGGGGGACCTGTGGGGTCTGGGGTGAGCGGGAGCTGGGAGGATCTGGTACGGGGAGACTGGTGGAAGAGGAAGGGATTGGGGGGTTGGGGGGGGAGGGTAGGGGGAGTGGGTGAGAGGGGAAGGGTTGGGGGGTGGGTGAGAGGGGGAGGGTTGGAGGTGGTGAAAGGGGGAGGGTTGAAGGGGGTGAGAGGAGGAGGTTTGGGGGGATGGGGGGGGGGGTTTGGGGGGCAGTACAGGGGGGGGAGGGCTTGGGGGGCATGGGGGGAAAGGGAAGGCTGAGGTGGGTGAGGAAGAGAGGAGGGTTTTGGAGTGTGGTGGAGAGAGGAAGGCTTAGGTGGGGTGGGGGAGAGTGGGGGGCGAGGGAGAACGGAGGGCTTGTGGGTGGGAGAGACGGGAGGGCATGTGGGAGAAGGGAGGGCTTGGGAGATGGGGGAGAAGGGAGGTCCTAGGGGGAGGGGGAAGTGGGTGGAGGTGGATGAGTGGGAGGAGAAGGGTGGGTGGGGGGAGGGTGCCTTAGGTGGGTACCTAGTGGGGGGCTGACAGGGGTTGGGGCAGGTAGGTTGTCTGTTGGGTAAAATGTGGGGGTGGTGTCGCACTCCCTGTGGCTAGTGCACTATTTGAGGAGGGTTCCCCATTCCCCTCTGAGATTGCAGGGATCTGGGTTGTGGCTCCCTGATTCCTTTCTCTCTCCCTGCTCTCCTTCCTCGCGTCTGCTGCCTGCTTTCTCTCTTCCCTTGTCATATCACTCTGCAGGAATACTCTTTTGAACTTCTCTACATTTGCTAGACAGCACTTCCTTTCTAACAGTTCCTCTTTCGCGATTTCGCTCATGAATACCACCTTTATCATTCGGTCTCTGTCCTTGTTGTAGTTTCCAAGCCTGGAAACCTCAACATTTTGTTCAGCTCCCTCCATCCTTACCTCTTTAAGGATCTCTTTAACCATGTTTTTGTCCTTGTCTTTCCGCTCCTTTGGTCTGGTCCCTGTTTGCTCCTTAATGCCTGCTACTACTACTGCTCTTTTTCTCTCTATCAGCCGACTAGTACATCTAGCTGCTCCCTGAGAGGAGGCTACTTCCATGGCAACTTCCTTAACTGCCGACCTAGCTTCAGGGCTCGTTTTAAGTATTTCAGCAAATGAGAGCTGAGGTGTGGAGGTCCCCTCCACAGTAGCATTCCTGTCTCCCTGAGGCACGGTTTGTGTCTGGTATTGTGGAGAAGTCTCCTTCAGGCATCTTATCTCCTCCTTTGCTGCCCTTAGTTCATCCTGCAGGTTGGCAACTGTCTCCCTCCCTCATTACCCTCAGTCCTTCACTGAATTCATCCCACATTTGCTGGAATACTCCCTTCATCCAGGCTTCCTGTTCCACCCCACCCAGCAAACAATTTTAGGTTGCCACAACATATCTGGAAAGTATTTGAAAGTATTGGAAACGTTTGTTTTATCGTATGAGATACGATATTGTGTGTGGACTTAAATAGGTTTCCAAAACTTATAACCAAGACATGTGTATCGAACACTAATTTTAGATGTTGTGGCAACTTTACACTCCTAACATGAGTCATTCATAATCCATTCATATACCAATATGAATCTCTTATGAAAGGTTTGAGCCAATAATCTGAACCCTTTTCACATCTTTGTGTTTAAAGTTAAATTTCTTGAAATTAAATTATATTTTATATTATATTATTTTTATTATTTTTTATATTATATTATTATTTTCAATTTAAATATTAAAACCAATTTTAGGGTAAAAAAAATCTAATAATTTATATTTCTTTTATTATTTACTAACAATTATAATTATTTACTAACGGAGAGAGGGGATCGAGGCTGTACGGCGGAGAGTGGCGGCGGTGGCGGATAGTGGCGGCGGGCGGACAGTGGCGGCGGGCGGACAGTAGCGGCGGCGGGCGGACAGTGGCGGTGGGCGGACAGTGGCGGTGGGCGGACAGTGGCGGCGGTGGCGGATAGTGGCGGCGGGCGGACAGTGGCGGCGGTGGCGAATAGTGGCGGCGGGCGGACAGTGGCGGCGGGCGGACAGTGGCGGCGGTGGCGGATAGTGGCGGCTGTGGCGGATAGTGGCGGCGGGCGGACCGTGGCGGCTTTGGCGGCGGTGGTGGACAGTGGCGGCGGGCGGACAGTGGCGGCGGCGGGCGGACAGTGGCGGCGGCGGGCGGACAGTGGCGGCGGCGGGCGGACAGTGGCGGCGGCGGGCGGACAGTGGCGGCGGCGGGCGGACAGTGGCGGCGGTGGGCGGACAGTGGCAGCGGCGGGCAGACAGTGGCGGCGGCTGGCGAACAGTGGCGGCTGCGGGCGGACAGTGGCGGCGGCGGGCGGACAGTGGTGGCGGCGGGCGGACAGTGGAGGCGGCGGGCGGACAGTGGTGGCGGCGGGCGGACAGTGGTGGCGGCGGGCGGACAGTGGTGGCGGCGGGTGGACAGTGGTGGCGGTGGCAGACAGTGGTGGCGGTGGCAGACAGTGGTGGCGGTGGCGGACAGTGGTGGCGGTGCCGGATAGTGGCAGCGGACGGACAGTGGCGGCGGGCGGACAGTGGCGGCGGTGGCGGATAGTGGCGGCGGGCGGACAGTGGCGTCGGGCGGACAGTGGCGGCGGTGGCGGATAGTGGCGGCGGGCGGACAGTGGCGGCGGCGGGCGGACAGTGGCGGCGGGCGGACAGTGGCGGCGGGAGGACAGTGGTGGCGGTGGCGGATAGTGGTGGCGGCGGGCGGACAGTGGTGGCGGTGGCAGACAGTGTTGGCGGTGGCGGACAGTGGCGGCGGTGGCGGACAGTGGCGGCGGTGGCGGACAGTGGCGGCGGTGGCGGACAGTGGCGGCGGTGGCGGACACTGGCGGCTCTGTCTGGCGGTGGCGGGTGGCGGCGTCTGTGATGAGTGGTGGTGGGTGGTGGCGGTGGTGGGTGGTGGCGGCGGTGGTGGTGGGTGGTGGTGGCGGCGGCGGCTGGCGGTGGTGGGTGGTGGCGGCGGTGGTGGTGGGTGGTGGTGGCGGCGGCGGCTGGTGGTGGTGGGTGGTGGCGGCGGTGGTGGTGGGTGGTGGTGGCGGCGGCGGCTGGTGGTGGTGGGTGGTGGCGGCGGGTGGTGGGTGGCGGCGGCGGCTGGTGGTGGTGGGTGGTGGCGGCGGGTGGTGGGTGGTGGCGGCTGTGGTGGGTGGTGGCGGGCGGTGGCGGGCGGTGGCGGGCGGTGGCGGGCGGTGGCGGGCGGCGGCGGCTGTGATGGGTGGTGACGATCGGCGGTGGGGGGGGCTGGTGG